>NW_018165028.1:89520-90400 GCF_001263595.1 Phalaenopsis equestris | reverse complement strand
CCTCTTCCGCGACCTCTCTCGCTTGTTCGAAGCCGTATCTTCTCCTCGCCCTCCCGTCGAAGCCGGATCTTGTCCTCGGTCTCTCGTCGAAGCTGGATCTTCTCCTCGGTCTCTCGGTGAAGCCGGATCTTCTCCCTCGCTGTCAGTGAAGCCATATCTTCTACCCTCGCTCCCGTCGAATCCGGATCTTCTCCTCCCGTTCTCCTCAAAGCCGGATCTTCTCCTCTCGATGCCGTCGAAGCCAGATCTTCTACTCTCTCTCCCGTCAAAGCAGGATCTTCTCGTCTCGCTCCCGTCAAAGCCGGTTCTTCTCCGTTCGAAGCCGGATCTTCTTTGTCCGAAGCCAGTTCTTGCGGATCTTCTCGCTCCCGTCAAAGCCAGTTCTGTCCGAAGCCAGTTCTTGGGATTTTCTTTAATAAACCAAAAGGTTGTCATAAAACTGATTTACAATCTAAGATTTTTTTCTTTTTTAAAATTCAGGGGTTATATATCTGAAAGTTTTAATTTTGAAAATTTCAATGAGCATTTACCCTAATAACTGAAAATCTCAACGATGTTTTTCCAATGCAGTGTTATTTTGTCAAATTTGAACTCTAGATCTATCTTACATGCTTCATGTAATTCCAATGCAGTGTTAATTTAGCTTGTGTTTGCTTGAAGTCATACTAATCATCATATTAGTTACATTAGAAGACCAGATCCTTGCTTGCATCAATGAGAGGGAAGGAGAAATAATGGAAAGAAAGCTCATAAATGGGAAATGTTGAATATACCTCACTTTCTCTTTAATCCCTCATTACAACCCTTGTTCCTTAGCTATAGAAGGGAGCACCCTAATTACCATGAAATGAAATGTAAATGGAAGGAAATGAAATGAAAA
>NW_018165028.1:87960-89181 GCF_001263595.1 Phalaenopsis equestris | reverse complement strand
ATTTTATGCCTATCCATATATCTGACAGAACTCAATGAGTAAAGCTAGAATGGCTGGAACATCGGCCATGTGGGATAGAGAAGTTACTATAATCTTCTGTGATTTATGTGTAAGGGAGGTTGAGGTGGGAAATAGACCCACTACATTTTTTAACAAAGAAAGGTGGCAAAATATTTTAGTTAAATTCAAAGAAATGACTGGAAGAGATTACGATCGCATGAAAATGAAAAATAAATGGGACCATTTGAAGAAGGATTGGAAACTATGGAAAGAACTTAAAAAGGGATCAACAGGAATGGGCTGGAAAGCGCACAATAGATGCACCAGAGGAATGGTGGGCTGAAAAACTACAGGTACATAATTTAATTTTTTTACTTTATGTTTAATCTAATTTCGCATTGCCCTGACACTACTTTATTAATGCACATTTGTTATCTATAATAGGCAGTGCCGTCAGCAAAAAAATTTAAGTTCGTTGGCATTGATCCAGTAATGGAGGAAAAATTATATGGAATGTTCACTGGGGTTGTCACTACAAGAACTCATGCGTTTATTTGAGCAGCTCAGTTCAAGAGATGGATACCGTGCAGATAGATGATTCAGGAGACCGCCCTAGCCATGTTCACACAGATGTTCAATCCGCAAGTGTGCCCAAGCGTCCCAGGGTAGAAAAGAAGAACAAAGGGGTTGCTTTCATTAAAGGCACTATAGATGCCCTTGTTGAAACATGTAAAGCTCGGTCTTCTTCTTCGCAGGACAGCTCAATTGATGACTGTCTTCAGGTCCTGAATACATATTCTGATGTTAAGGTAGATGATTATGACTACATTCAATACGTGAAGGTGTTACGAGATTCAACCATCAGACAGTTTTTTATGAAGTTGGAACCAAAATACCGTGTGAAATACTTGCGATCTTTTATGGACGTCTGAATATTTGAGTTATTAATGGACTTTATTTTCTATTCTTCTATGTTATGTTTATGTTATGCACACTTTTTTAATCTCCGTTGTTGATGTTTTCGACAGTTGACCTTTCTATGTGATTGTTATTTATGTGTGACCAATTTTATTATATATTATTTTTATTTTGCCCAAAGTTCATGTGTTCTATTTATCTTTCATAGCATACTTTTGTTCTTATTACTAAAGTTAATTCATTTAATTTTTAATAATTTTGTAGTATGGATGAAGAAGATATCCACCACATACGCACAGTCGC
>NW_018165028.1:64788-86548 GCF_001263595.1 Phalaenopsis equestris | reverse complement strand
TTGGCTGCATGGTTCTTTTGTTTATGTTAAGCTAATTGGTATTGCCGTGAAGTGAATGATTGTTAGTGTTGGTTACGTTTAATCTAGCATTTAAGAAAAGTTTATTTATTCAAAATCTCATGCTTCAAACCTTCTAAATCTTTGTTGTTAATTCATCAAATTTTGGGCTTTTCTGAATTTGGAAAAATCCTTATTGTCAATTGTTTATGAGTTTTAGCCAATACATAGATAACTTTGTTACAGTTCGGTTTTTTTTAGATTCCTATACAAGAAGGTATTCTTCACAATAATTACTTGAAAATCAACTCCATATGTCTACTTAGAACTTTGAACAACTTTTTTATTTGTAATGGCTTTTCTTTATCTATATTTTGTATGAATGATACCAAGGTTTAGGAATGTCTTTCGAGTAAAATAATTATGATGAATATATTATCCATTTACGTGCAGTTCCGTTCCAATTCTCTCTTAACTCTATTTTACATTACCACATGTTAATTCTAAGTGCACTCGAGTTGTTATTTAGAGTTATTTAATTGAATTCTCTCTTAACTCATAGCATCTAAGGTTTACCTTTTAAAGGAAATTAGTGGTATGTATGTAAATTTTTATTTTTTTGGTTTTATTTGAGTTCTGAATTTCAATGTGCTGATGTGTTCCTCTCGTCAAAACAAAACAGGTATTTACATTTTTTTTTGGAAAGGCAGCTACTGGATTCTGTTTTAATCAATTTAGCATCTAAATACATTTATTTAGTGGTATGTATGTAAATTTTCATTTTTTTGGTTTTATTGCATTGATACTGGAACCAAGAATAAAGATACTTAAATACATGACAATTGTTTATTGTGTATGTAAATGCCCCTATAAATTTTCATACTTATCAGGATCAACAATGATGACAACATCCCTCTAAACTCTTCCCTCCAACTAACCACTCACAAAGTAGAAAAAATTATTTAGGGTGGACTGAAATGATTCAAAATATAACATTTATAACATGGAGATCAGAAAATACTTAGCAATGGCTTCCCTCCAACTAACCATTCATCAAATTTTTTTTTGAGGCCAGACAAGAATGTAAGAAGAAGAAAATGCTGAGCAGACTTCCAAATCAAAAACTTATTCAAGCTCAGCTCAAGCTCAATTCAAGCATTAGTGAAAATGTTGAGTAGACTTCCAAATCAAAAACTTATTTTTTTTTTATTCCCTCAAATTTTTGACTGATTAACGCTTTTTAACATAATTGCAGGACAATGAGCTCGAGATTTTCAGGAAAGTTGGGGCAAATGATGTGTCAATGTGGGCTACCATCATTGCTTTTCACATCACAACAGACACATAGTTACGGACGACAATTCTACAGGTGCCCGCGGTGGGGACAGCAGGTGGCATGGGTCGTGATATGCTGCTACATTATAAAGTCAACATTATCATATTTCTACTTATCATTTTAACATGTTATTTTTTTTCTTTATGGGCTCTTATTATACTTTATAGTAGTATGTACATATGCGTTTTGACTTTTGTATGTGTAACATATTCGTTTGACGTGATCAGATATGTTTTAGTTATATGAATATAAATCAACTTTTTAGTATTTTCTTGTCTGAACAGTTATCATTAACTTGTTTAGAAAAGAATAGATTCTGCTGCACAGATTATATATTTAATGAAAAAAAAATTCCAAATAAGCTCTTTACAAAACGCACTAACCAAACAGCTAAACTGCTTATTCAGAACAGGGCAAAAGGGTCAATTTTTCACAATCAACTGTTTTCCATAAGCGCCAACCAAACAGCCAGACAGCTTATCCGGATCAGCTACTCATCATCAGATTATCAGGATAAGCTGCTTATCAGCAGAAGCTGGATAAGCTGTAGCTGCCCCAAACAGACCCTTAATCTTCTTATGAGACCTTAAATGCAATAAATAATCACTCTAACAATTCTTATGCCATTATAATCCTGATTAGAAGAATCTTCCGAAAAATCATTTAAATTTCAGTTGGTGTAACAATAACTCTAATGATGCAAATCCACAATGGGGAAATAATGCTGCAAACCCATTGGGAAACTCCAACATTCAAGGGAATCTAACTTATAAACCTTATTACCCTCCAGGTTTTAATAATTTGCAGAGTAAGGAGAAAAGGTTGTTAATGGACAAATTGATATTGCAAATGGGAAGCCAGTTACAAATTCAAGGAACTGCAATTAGAAACATAGAAAATCAATTAGGATGTATTGCTACTGCACTTAACAATAGACCTCTAGAACTGTTTCCTAGTAATGTTGAAGTAAATCCCAAAGATCAGAGCAAAGAGCAAATTAAGGTTATTCAACTATGAAGTGGAAAATAATTGAAAACCAGAGTTCAGAAAGAAGTGGAAGTTGAAGTTGAAAATGATGAGCTGAAAAATGAAAATCTGGTGGAGATTTTCATTTTGAGACAAAATGTCCTATTAAACTAGTGAAAATCACTATAGAAAAACCACCACATCCATTTGCTCAAAAGATTGAAGCAGAAAAGCAGAAAAACAGAGATAACCAAAATTTAAAATTTTTAAAAAAATTGAGGAAATTGAAGATAAACATTTTATTTGTTGAAGGCTTGGAACAAATGTCAAGCTATGTGAAGTTATTGAAGGATATACTTAGAAAGAAAATGAAGCTTGTAGATAATGAGACTGTTGCACTTAGTGAAGAGTGTAGCGCTATAATTCAGAAAAAACTTTCTAAAAAAAAAAAACTTAAAGATCCTGGAAGTTTTACTATTCCTTGTGCTATTGCCGAAAGATTTTTTAGAAGAGCTTTATGTGATTTAGGAGCCAGTATTAATCTTATGCCTTTATCAATTTTTAGAATGTTGGGTTTAGGAGATATTTCACCTACAACTATAACTCTTCAATTTGTTGATAGTTTAATTACCTATCCTAAAGGAGCTATAGAAGATATTTTCGTAAAAGTTGATAAATTTATCAAAGTTGATAAATTTATCTTTACGTAAAAGTTGATAAATTTATCTTTATTGTGAATTTTATTGTATTAGATATGGAGGAAGATAAAGAAATTCCTATCATTTTAGGAAGACGATTTCTTGTCACTGGAAGAGCATTTATAGATGAGCAAAAAGGAGAACTAACTATGAGAGTTAGTGATGAAGCGATGATGCAGGGTGGATTTAGAGTGTTAATTTTGCAAATATTTTTTAACATTACAAAATAGACACGGCAGAAATAATATTAAATATGCAAATTAATCGCAACAAAAAATAACTTTTATGAAAATAGTTTTATCTTTTTTTTTTAAAATCTTTAAAATGTCAAATCCCCTAAAAATAACGCAAGTATACATATCACTCAAGTAATAAAGTGCTCTAATGGAGTCCTAGATATTTGATCCCACGGGAAAGTTGGAAATGCCTATTAGTAAATTTTTAACATTATAATCTAAACTACTATTTTAAACTACAAAAGTGACCGTGCTAAATTTGAATATAAAGTAATAGAGTGAATGCTAAATAAAATGCAATAGAAAGACAAAGTTAATTAAACTAATTGTTAAACTTTCAGCTTTCAAAAGTAAAATTACGAAAACTAAACAAAGTTTTTGTGATGAAGAGTTCAAATTTAAGAAAACATTCATTCCCTTTACAATGAGTATATGGATTGTGAAGAAATTAAAATTTTTTGAAAATACATATATAAATTATTTTTTGTCAAATAGGAGCAATCATATTCTTTACCCTCTTCCAAGTGCATAAAGAACATTGACTAATCCAGAGTTGGGTCCCTACTTCTATGGTTAGCCTGGGGGATATCGACTGCCACTCTAGAGCTCCCACTATTCCCTCACCTGAGGGCTAACAATCTCACATCAGTTTCCAATCAACTGGACCAAATTGGGTGTTTTAGTCTGTCACCTTAAAATCTCCAATTCTCCTCCCATCAAAATAGATTTTCCTATTTATTTGCACTCAACCCCATGAACTACATTCTCATCCATGAAATTGAATTTCATTCTTACTTTATTGTAGAAAGCATGGCTCCTTTGGATCATATGTTTCTCAACAAATTTTAACATTACAACAGGCATTAATTGCAATATAAATGAATTTCAAGGAGAAACTATCACATTTATAACTAAATAGAAACTAACATGCATCCCAAAATCCTACACATAAATCCTACTCATTGCAAAAGAAAAGTAAATAGGGAGAAGGATAAATAAGACTACTCAGAATTCATGAGAAGGATACAACAAAACACAAATTTCATTACTAAAAATAAGTTTACAAAACAAAAGAAATAAATGATAACTTACCTCACAATCCTTCCCTAACAAATCCCTAGAAGTTCTCTTCAAGCATTTCTCTCCTTCTAAGCACTCTCAATTCTCTCTTAGAAGTATAATGAAGAAAAAACCTCTCACCTTCCCTCTCCTCTTACAATCCTTGAAGAAAATCTTCAAGTCCTTGACTTTCTCTCACTCTCTCTTTCTCTCTTTCGCCTCCTTTACACGCGACACACCCTCTCTTTTTATTTCCTAGAATTCCTTCTCTTTTATTAAAGACTGCCTCCCTTAAAAAAGAATTCAAAATTTCTTTCAAAATTCTATTAAAAAGTCAACTGTTTTGAATTTAAAAGACATGTCCATTGATCCAAGAGATATATCCCTTCATAAAAGAACCTTCCAAAGTGTCTATATGCATTGAATCACTCCAAGGGGTGTTTAGAACTAGTGTCATTTTGAAAATTCACACAAAATTCGTTCTGAACCACCTTAATAAGCAAAAATTCATCGCTGGTTCATCTTGAGCCAATTTTGGTGTATCTGGTGCCAGCTTGCTTAATTTTGCATTGTTCTGGGTTTTGGCGCATCTTGTGCCAGTTCTGGCGCATCTGGAGCTAGTTCTCTTTAAAATGATGCATCTTAAAGAATAACTGAATCTCTTGGTACAAAATGGCGCATCTTGTACCAAGTCTACGAGTTCATGTTTGAATATCTATTTTTTAAATTTATGATTTCTGAATCTTTATTCATTTCAAGAATAACTGCAATTTGTCATATTAAGGATACTTAGAACATTCATATGAAAAAAACTTCATGAAAGCTTTGCTAGTAATGCTACTAATACTTAAATATAAGTTTATAAAATGTAATAAAGCATTTTCCTTAAGTTGATTCAAGTGAAGCCAATTTCTTAGTAGACGTCTCCTCAAGCTTCTCCTCACTCATTTTTCTTTTCTTTTCTTTTTTTCTTTTTTTACTTTTTCTTTTTCTTTTAGGATCTTTTCAATTCTTTCTTTTCATTTTCTTTTTCAAGTAAGGATTACTATATATGGATAACCTTTAATAATTTTGCACTTCACTATCCCCTTCTTAAAGTCAAAATTCCTTACCTTTCTTCACTTTATAATTTCATATTAGTTTATGTTTTTCATAAAGCTTCATTCTTTTCTTCTTAGATGAATCTCTAAAATTATTAATACTTCAAAAATACAATTTCCTTTACTTAAAATAAAAAAACATAGTCTTATCTTATCATACCAAACCTCTTTAACTTAAAATTGACCTTCAATATTAAAAACTTTTACCTAAATTTACCATAATATTCATAAACATAAGCATAGTTATTTAAAGTTAAATCTTAATATCTTAGGTCATGTTAAATAATTTTAAAACTATAGTTAATTGAGGACAAATAAAATTTAGTTTACTTCTTTTTTTTAAAAATATTTCTTTCCCACAAACTTAAGTTTTTAAGTGATTTAAAAATGTTTTAGTACAAAATGTAGTAGGTGAAAAAAAAAATAGTAAATGCATAAAAATAAAAACTAACCTATAGAGGATTTCTGAGTATGAAACAGGTCTTTGTTATTCTGCAGGTACTAACATTAAAAATACATACAGGCTTTAAAGCATTAAATCAAACATAATATATTCTAAAGGATTTGTTGAAAATTAAAAATAGAAACATAAACTAAAAATACTAAAAATGCAGGAAAAGTAAAAATCTACAATTACTATTATAATTTAGGCCAACAACACAAAATGAAAGATTTTATTAGAATTGTTTCAAATGACATCAAATAACAAACATAATAAAAAAAATAACAGACAAACAAACAAAACAAACTAAACTAGACTCCTAAGAATATCAGTCATCATCGTCTTCCGCATCATCATCTTCCTCTTCTTCATCATGAATAGGAGCATAAGGAGTGAAACTGGGGCAAGTTGGAAGTTCCACTTTGTGTTCACCCCTAAGATATCTAACCATAGCTTCCTCAAAAGCTATATCATGTTGAACTCTCCTCTGATCATGTATATCATGTTGAACTCTCCTCTGCTTATAATCATCATTATAAGCATTTCTTGCTCCAATTTCTCCAATCTAATTCAGCAAATTAACTATATCCATTTGTTAAATCATAAGCTGCTCCATAATATTTTTAAGTGAAATAGCGCGAGATGTAGAGGCCCGTGCAGTTGATGTAGAAGGTTTATCAATACCTCAACTCCTAGACTCAACAAATGATTATACTCTTTGAACCGTATGCTTCCCAATAAGATTTTGTGGCTGTAGCCTTTCCTCATTTCTATGGGACTCTACTCCTAATTGGTCACATAAAGTGAAAATTAGGGCAGGGTAACCCAATCCATTGGTTGTAGCACTATTAGCTATAATCTGAGCCTGATGAATAATGAGAACACCAACATTCACTCCCTTCATTTTCTGAATGCAGAAGTTTAGCACAACTCTATCCTTTGTTACATCAGCGAGATGATTTGTTGGCAGTAATTTAACATAGATGAAGTGGTGCCATACCTTTGACTGAATAGTCATCATGGAAGGAGAAAAGTTAACTTTCTTATTATTTTTAATCTTCCGTTCTCCTCTTTCATCAGTCAGAAAAGCAATCACTTCATTCAGTGATGAATCAATCATCACGAATGCAGTGTATTTGCAATGGAATACATTACTCAGCCCATAAAAAACATTGATCCATTCCTTAGAAAGTTCAACTTGCTTACCTCTCACAAGGATGTGATCGTCAGTGGTAAACCTCAAGTTGGCATAAAACTCTCGAATCATTGGTACAATAGCTACTGCAATGAAATAATAAAACCTTTCCCAATTTCTAGCGATAATCAACCTCTCGATATTGCCACCTTGGTTAGCAAATGCCCGTTCTTGGATCAACTTTTTTGATTCCATTGAAGTGTTATAACAATGTTGTGCTTTGAAATTAACAAATCTCCTTGCGTCAAAATCTTCTATCAGCTTTCCTCTCTTTACTTGTGGATCCATTTGAATTTCTATGAAAATCCAAATAAAATCCAAATAAATCAGAAAATCAAAATCCTTACTCTCCAAGTAAGATTATTTGGTAAGAAAGTTTTCACCATGAGTTTTCTTCAAGCTTTTCCATCAAAAACATCAAATATGGGATCTTCTATAATGTAAGGAAAATCCATGGTGAAAATAAAAAATTTCTAGATAAAAAATTTCTAGAAATTTCTAGATTAAAGTGAAGCTCTTATCAAGAGAAGATGAAATCTAAGATTTTTGACCTCCAAAATCTTCTCTCACACGCATAATGTGAAGCTCTAGGTCACGGTTTAGAGGTAGGAGACAACCAAGGAACTAAAAATGGAGTTTATTATGCGATTTTGTGGTTTTTTAAGCAATCTAGCATTTTTGGGATTTTAGCGCATCTAGTGCCAAATCTGGCGCATCATCTGTCACCTTTTTGCGAACTGGCGCTTCATGCGCCAATTTGGTGTACCTTGCGCCAACGCTAAAATTTTCAAGAACTTGTTTTCTGTGGAAATCTGTTGAGTACTGTTATACGTCCTCCTCTATTTAACTCAAATGAACATTTATAATCATAATTTAAACATTACTCTAACACTAAACTTTCACAAACAAAATAGAACTCACTTTTATATATAAAATCTGCGCTATTACAAACTAACATTTTTCAAGCCAACAAACATTTAATTCAGTGTCCAAAGCAAACAAAACATCTTAACACTGAAATCTAAACATCAAAATACTAAACACAAACATAAATAGAGTTTAATAGTAAAATTAAATGCAATCCAACATAACACATTAACACAAACAAGTAGTACTAAGTAAAATATTCCGTGCGTAGATTAATTTCAAACATCTTCTTCACTCTCGTCATCCTGGATATCTCCCATCAATTGGTAGTATATGTTAAAGTTGTAGAAGGGTAGATAAGGAAAAGCATCTGTTGAATCTTCCCAAATCCAAGCATGTTTCTTGAACATACATACCAAACCATCTTCAATACGCCAGTATGTTCAAAATGTTCCTTTAGTCTCAAATTTAGATGATTTAACATTTCAGAAACATTCCCAATTGCATGCAAAAGGTTCTATACCTCTTTTTATATCTACTTAATCCTCTTCAAAAGTACATTAGAACTAAAGTAAGGTTGAATAGGTGGTGAATTCTAGGATGCCTGATCCATCAACACATTCATATCATTCTCATCTCCCATCCCAATATAGTTGCAATAGAATTTTGGATTCATAGGCTTCCAATGATGAAGTACTTTCTCCCAACCCTCATAAGGTACTTGCGATTGACTGCATAGTAGGAAGATAGTGGATGGATTTCCCAACCTAGTTGCAGATCTGTTGACAATCAAACCTAAAATTGATTTCACAATTTTTTCTCCAATATCATCAGGTTTTCTAGTTTGAATATAGTAGTTTAGAATAACACTCTCCTTAATTAGCTTACTGATTTTCATAGTGGGAAGTAATTTCGATGCAATAAAGAAATGTCACGCCTTTGAAGCATGATTTAATATGATGAAGAAAAGCTTACATTTCCATCGTCTCTGGCCTCCCAATTTGCATATTCATCTATAAGGAATCGATATAGTTCATTCATATTACCTCTCGTAGGGGTAATATTCATATAGTGACCAATACACATTTTCAATCATAAACATCTTATAAATTCTTGAAGGAGTGAATTGTACAAATCTGTCTCGTACATCGACTATTCCATGGCTAATTCCATGAAGATTTGCATGAAACTCTTTCACCACAGGGACAATTACAGCGGTAGTAGTGTAACAAAGTACTTCTCAGCGTCTCTGCGCAAAAATCACTTCTACTCGAGTATTCGGTGCGTTGAATCCTCAATTCACAAACCCCCTTTCTTTGATTAGCCTCTTCTTCAGAAGAACACAATCATGTAACTTTTACACATCGAAATTAACAAACTTTCTTAGTTGAAAATTTTAAATAGAGTAGAATTTTTAGAGTGGGATGCCATTGGAATTGAAAATTAGTGACTCTTCCCTCGTTTTCCTCCTTAAAATTGACTTTGGAGTTAGTTTTTGAGAGTTTTAAGGAGAAGAAATCGCCAAAATTGCCATTTGAAACATTTTAAGTCATTTTCGTCATCGCAACACTTCATGCACCGATTTCCAAAAATTGTCATTTGAAACATTTTAAGTCATTTTTGTCATCGCAACACTTCATGCACCGATTTTGGCGCATCGTGTGCCAGGTCTCTAGAATATGGCACATCATGCCCCAATCAAGTGCATCATGCACCAGTTCCAAAAAATTTGTCATTTTGATTTTGATTCAATAAATCCTCAATTTTTTCTATGCAATTAGGTAAATAAAGATGTTTTAAATATTTTATCAATGTCAAATTTTAAATACACAGAATTAATAGAAGAGCAAGTATATTAATATAAGTAAAATGTAAAAATAGAATGGACTACTAAAACTATGCCTCCCATAAAGCACTTTGTTTAATGTCTGAATATGAAACAGGTCTTTGTTATTCTACAGGTGCTAACTTTAAAAATACATATAAGCTTTAAAGCATTAAATCAAACATAATATATTCTAAGGGATTTGTTGAAAATTAGAAATAGAAACATAAACTAAAAGTACTAAAAATGCAGGAAAAGTAAAAATCTACAGTTACTATTACAATTTAGGCCAACAACACATAATGAAAGTTTTTATCACAATTGTTTCAAATGACATCAAATAACAAAAAAATCAAAAAAATAACAGACATACAAACAAAGAAAAAAACTAAATTAGACTCCTAAGAATATCAGTCATCATCGTCTTCCTCACCATCATCTTCTTCTTCTTCATCATGAATAGGAGCATAAGGAGTGAAGCTGGGGCAAGTTGGAAATTCCACTTTGTGTTGACCCCTAAGATATCTAACCATAGCTTCCTTAAAAGCTATATCATGTTGAACTCTCCTCTGCTTATACTCATCATTATAAACATTTCTTGCTCCAATTTCTCTAATCTGATTTAGCATATTAACTATATCAATTTGTTGAATCACAAGCTG
This sequence comes from Phalaenopsis equestris, assembly GCF_001263595.1. Lineage (NCBI taxonomy): Eukaryota > Viridiplantae > Streptophyta > Magnoliopsida > Asparagales > Orchidaceae > Phalaenopsis > Phalaenopsis equestris. The sequence goes on along the minus strand of NW_018165028.1, from coordinate 76,165 downwards.
CTCCATAATATTTTCAAGTGAAATAACGCGAGATGTAGAGACCCTGCAGTTGATGTAGAGGGTTTATCAATACCTCAACTCCTAGGCACAATAATTGATTCCACTCTTTGAACCGTATGCTTCCCAATAAGATTTCGTGGTCGCAGCCTTTCCACATTTCTATGGGACTCTACTCCTAACTGGTCACATAAAGTGAAAATCAGGGCAGGGTAACCCAATCGATTGGTTGTAGCACTATTAGCTATAATCTGAGCCCGATGAATAATGAGAGCTCCAAAATTCACTCCCTTCATTTATTTGAATGCAGAAGTTTAGCACAGCTCTATCGTTTGTTACATCGGCGAGATGATATGATTTGTTGGCAGTAATTTAAAACAGAGATGAAGTGGTGCCATACCTTTGACTGAATAGTCATCATGGAAGCAGAGAAGTTAACTTTCTTATTATTTTTAATCTTCCGTTCTCCTCTTTCATAAGTCAGAAAGGCGATCACATCATCCAGTGATGAATCAGTCATCACGAATGCAGCGTATTTGGAATGGAATACATTTCTCTTACATTTCTCAGCCCATAAAAAGCATTGATACATTCCTTAGAAAGTTCAACTTGCTTACCTCCCACAAGGATGTGATCGTCAGTGGTAAAACTCAAGTTGGCATAAAACTCTCGAATCATTGGTACAGTAGCTGCTGCAGTAAAGTAGCAAAACCTTTCCCAATTTCTGGCGACAATCAACCTCTCGATATCGCCACCCGGGTTAGCAATTGTCTGTTCTTGGATCAACTTTTTTTATTCCATTGAAGTGTTATAACAATGTTGGGCTTTGAAATTAATAAATCTCCTTGCGTCAAAATCTTCTATCGGCTTTCCTCTCTTTACTTGTGGATCCATTTGAATTTCTATGAAAATCCAAATAAAATCCGAATAAATCAGAAAATAAAATTCCTAACTCTCCAAGTAAGATTATTTAGTAAGAAACTTTTCACCATGAGTTTTCTTCAAGCTTTTCCATCAAAAACATCAAATCTTGGATCTTCTATAATGTAAGGAAAATCCATGGTGAAAATAAAAAATTTCTAGATTATGTGCGCATAATGTGAATCCTTAGGTCACGATTTAGAGGTAGGAGACAACCAAGGTACTAAAAATGGAGTTTACTATGTGATTCTGTGGTTTTTTAAGCAATCTGGCGTTTTTGGGATTTTAGCTCATCTAGCGCCAAATCTGGCGCATCATGTGTCGTCTTTCTGTAAATTGGCACTTCATGCGCCAATTTGGTGTATCTTGAGCCAACGCCATAATTTTCTAGATCTTTTTTTCTGTGGAAATCTGCTGAGTACCGTTATATGTCCTCATCTATTTAACTCAAATGAACATTTATAATCATAATTTAAACATTACTCTAACACCAAACTTTCACAAAAAAAATAGAACTCACTTTTATATATAAAATATGCATTATTACAAACTAACATTTTTTAAGCCAACAAACATTTGATTCAGTGTCCATAGCAAACGAAACATCTTAACACTGAAATCTAAACATCAAAATACTAAACACAAACATGAATAGAGTTTAATAGTAAAAGTAAATGCAATACAACATAACATATTAACACAAACAAGTAGTACTAAATAAAATATTCCGTGCGTAGATTAATTTCAAACATCTTCTTCGCTCTCTTCCTCCTGGATATCTCCCATCGATTTGTAGTATACGTAAAAGTTATAGAAGGGTCGATAAGGAGATTCATTAGTTGAATCTTCCCAAATCCAAGCATGTTTCTTAAACATATGTAACAAACCATCTTCAATACTACCAGTATGTTCAAAATGTTCCTTTAGTCTCCAATCTAGATGATCTAACATTTCAGAAACGTTCCCAATTGCATGCATAAGGTTCTATACCTCTTTTTATATCTACTTAATCCTCTTCAAAAGTACATTAGAACTAAAGTAACGCTGAATAGGTGATGAATTCTGGGATGCCCGATCCATATGCACATTCATATCATTCTCATCTCCCATCCCAATATAGTTGCAATAGACTTTTGGATTCATCGGCTTCCAAGGATGAAGCACTTTCTCCTAACCCTCATAAGGTACTTGCGATTGACTGCATAGTAGGAAAATAATGGATGGAATTCCCAACCTAGTTGCAGATCCATTAACAATCAAACCCAAAACTGATTTCACAATTATTGCTCCAATATTAACAGGTTTTCCAGTTTGAATACAATAGTTTAGAAAAGCGCTCTCCTTAATTACCTTACTGATTTTCATAGTGGGAAGTAGTTTCGATGCAATAAAGAAATGTCACGCCTTTGAAGCAGGATTTAGTAATGATGAAGAAAAACCTACATTTCCATCATCTCCAGTCTCCCAATTTGTATCTTCATCTGTAAGGTATCGATAGAGTTCATTCATATTACCTCTTGTAGGGGTAATATTCACATAGTGACAAATAGACACATTTTCAATCGTAAACGTCTCGTAAATTCTTGAAGGAGTGAATTGCACAAATCTGTCTTGTACATCGACAATTCCATGGTTAATTCTATGAAGACTTACATGAAACTCTTTCACCACAGGGACAATTACAGCGGTAGTAGTGTAACAAAGCACTTCCCAGCGTCTCTTCGCAATAATCACTTCTACTTGAGTATTCGGTGCGTTGAATCCTCAATTCACAAACCCCCTTTTTTTGATTAACCTCTTCTTCACAAGAATGCGATCATGTAACTTCTGTGCATCGAAACTGACAAACTTTCTCCAGTTGAAAATTCTAAATAGAGTAGAATTTTTAGAGTGGGACGTCGTTGGATTGAAAATTTGTGACTCTTCCCTCATTTTCCTCGTTACAATTGACTTTGGAATTAGTTTTTGGGAGTTTTAAAGAGAAGAACCCACCAAAAACTGCCAAAAATTGCAATTTAAAACGTTTCTGGTGAAATACATTACGAGATGTTTTTCCATACTTTCCGCATTCAGTTCTAGCTATTTCCGCACCTCCTGATCGACCTGAACAACAAATACGTATCCCCTCAACCCCTTGAGGCATTCTTAATGGAATATCCTGAACTATTTGACTAAAAATGGAACGAAATGAGATTTGATTGTTCCTCGGTTGAAAAGAGATGTCTTAAGCAATCAGAGAAGCACTTTGATAAATAGATTTGATCTTTACCAACTTCATTAAGGTCTTCGTTTTTTTTTTTGTTCTATCAGACAAAAAAGATCGCATTTTTTGCACTTCGTTCAAATAAGAGTTGTAACCGTACGGAATTCTTCTGTTTCTCAGTATGATCTCTATCATCATCTCAATTCTCTTTTGAAATTCTCCTATCCCACCTAGGTCTATGAATTTATCTATCAATTCTATTACCTTTTGTGGTCTAAGGAAAGAAAAAAATCCACTTCTACAATTGAATCTATATCGAATTTCAATATCATAGTAGCTTATAGAGTAATGATTCCACGGGTCAGGTCCACTTACTTTTTATTGATTTCCAATTTGATATCCTAAGAATAGATACCCAACTGGTGTAAAAGTCATTTTTGTCATCGCGACACTTCATGCATCGATTCTGGCGCATCATGTGCCAGGTCTCTAGAATATGGAACATCATGCGCCAATCTGGTGCATCATGCACCAGTTCTAAAAATTTTGTCATTTTGATTCGATTCAATAAATCCTCAATTTTTTATGCAATTAGGTAAATAAAGATGTTTTTAAATTTTTTATCAATGTCAAATTTTAAATACACAGAATTAATAGAAGCACAAGTATATTAATATAAGTAAAATATAAAAATAGAATGGACTACGAAAACTATGCCTCCTACAAAGCTCTTTGTTTAATGTCGTCAGCCTGACATTTCCAATCTTTTTTCTAGGTTACCCAACATTATAGTCTCTTTAAACACTGGTCTTTGACCATCAAAATATGGTTTCAATCTGTGCCCATTCTCTTTAAATATCCTTCCAGTCTTAGAATCTTCAATATTAACAGCTTCATAAGGATATACTTTGACAATTTTAAATGGTTTCCACCTAGACTTCAATTTTCCAGGAAATAATTTCAATCTGGTATTGTATAATAAAACTTCCTGTCCAAGTTCAAATTCTCCTTTTATTATTTTCCGATCATGCCATTCTTTCATTCTTTCCTTATACATTTGAGCATTATCGTAAGATTCATTCCTAATTTCTTCAAGCTCATTCAATTGCAGAATCATTTCTCACCATCTTCTTTCAAATTGAAGTTGAACTCCTTAATTGTCGAATAAGATTTATACTTCAATTCTACTGGTAAGTAACAAGTCTTCCCAAAAATTAATCTATACGGGGACATTCATATAGGTATCTTATAAGACGTCCTGTATGCCCATAATATTGTATCTAATCTAGCAGACCAATTCATTTTATTAGGATTTTCACTTTTTTCCAAAATTCTTTTAATTTCATGATTAGATACTTATGTCAAACCACTAATCTGGGGATGATAAGAAGTTAAAATTTTATGCATTATATTATATTTTTTCACCAATCTCGCAATTTTTGCATTTCTAAAATGAGATCCTCTATTGGTAATGATTACTCTCGACATTCCATATCTTGTGAAAACATTTTTAATTAAAAATTTTAAAACACTTTGAGAATAACATTAATGTAAAGCGATTGCTTATATCCATTTTGAATCATAATCCACTGCAATCAATATATAAACATTTTCAAATGAAGGTAAAAATGACCCCATAAAATTCAATTTTCCAATATAATCCAGATTGCAAAATTTTATGAACAATTCTTTCATTCCCAAAATGACCTCCAAATTTCCTGAATTTCTTTATGAACAATTCTTTATGACATTTTTGGATAATTTCCTGAATTTCTTTGTAAGACACAAATCATCTCATTACAAAATCTTTGCATTATTTATACAAATATGGGTCATCCCAAAACTAAGATTTTGCATCATGAATGAATTTCTCTTCCTGTTTCTTTGTTAATCCATATGGTCAAGTACCACTAACAATATAATTTACAATATCAACATACCACAGTATTTCCCATTATTTTACAATACAAAGTTGTTCATTTGGAAAAGTTTCATTAATTTCTTTTTACAAATAAAGAATTTCTTCCTGTTCTAGCCTAGAGAGATGATCAACAATTTGATTATCAGTCCCTTTTTGATCGATTAATACAAAATCAAACTCTTCCATTAGAAGTACCCATCTAATTAATCTTGGTTTTGCATCCTTCTTTTGCATTAAATATTTAATAGTTGAATGGTTAGTATGCACATCACATTTAGCTCCAATATATATGATCATTTTTGGTGGCAAACTTTAATTTTCTATAATCTATGCAGATCCATCATCCAATGACTTGTCTTATTGGTATTAATTCATTATTCTCTTTTGTCACTACAGTCACACCTCCTTTCTTTGAAACACAGTGAATTGGACTAACCCAAGCACTGTCTGAAATAGGATATATTATTCCAGCATCTAACCATTTTAAAATCTCTTTCTTAATAACTTCTTTTATCATAGGATTCAATCTTCTTTGAGGATCAGCTCTTGGTTCATGTTGATCTTCCAATAAAATTCAATGCACACAAATTGAATGACTAATTCATTTAATATTAGGTAATGTCCAACCAAAAGTCTTTTTATATCTTCTCAATGTTTCCAACAGCTATTTTTCTTGTGTATCAATTAATTCTGAGACTACTATAAGGGGTAATGTAGATAAATCTCCTAAAAATACATACTTCAAATGTGTAAGAAGTGTTTTCAGTTCTAGTTCAGGTGGTTTCTCAAGAGATGAAATCAAATTCTTTTTACTTTCTGTAGGGTCTAAAAATTCATTTTTTTTCCTGAACATAATCCAAATCTTCTTTACTCACTTTCATAGATTGATTTTGAATTTTATCTTCATCTTGATATTCCAAATATTTCTTTTCAAATTATTTTTTGAATGTCTTCTTGAAATATTCATGTCTTAAATATTCGTTAATATCCATTCTGAAGCATTCAATTTCTTGTTCTTTTGCAGGGTATCTCATTGATTATACAATATTAAATGTAACCTCTTGATCAATAACTCTCATAGTTAGTTCTCCTTTCTGCACATCTATCAAAGCTCTTCCAGTGGCAAGGAATGGTCTTCCTAAAATGATAGGAATTTCTTTATCTTTCTCCATATCTAATACAATAAAATCCACAATAAAGATAAATTTATCTACTTTTACCGAAACATCTTCTATAACTCCTCTAGCTAACTGAAGAGTTACAGTTGTAGGTAAAATATCTCCTAAACCCAACATTCTGAAAATTGATAAAGGCATAAGATTAATACTGGCTCCTAAATCACATAAAGCTTTTCCAAAAAATATTTCGCCAATAGCAAAATGAGTAGTAAAACTTCTAGGATCTTTGAGTTTTTTAGGAAGATTTTTTTGAATTATAGAGCTACATGCTTCACTGAGTGCAACAGTTTCATTATCTACAAACTTTTTATTAAGTACATCTTTCATGAAATTCACATAACTTGGCATTTGTTCCAAGGCTTCAACAAATGGAATGTTTATCATTAATTTCCTCAATATTTTCAAAAAATTTAAAAATTGGTTATCTCAATTTTTCTGCTTCAATCTTTGAGGAAATGGAGACGGTGTTCTTTCTACAGTGATTTTCATTGGTTTAACAGGACATTCTGACTCAAAATGAGAATCTTCACCAGTTTTTTCATTTTCTACCTCATCTTTTTCAACTTCAACTTCCACTTCCTTTTGAATTTTGTTTTGAAATTCTTTTCCACTTCTCAATTGGACTTCTCAGTTGGATAACCTTAATTTGCTCTTTGTTCTGATCTTTAGGATTTACTTCAACATTATTAAGCAATGTTCCTAGATGTCTATTGCTAAGCGCTGTAGCAATACATCCCAATTGATTTTTCATGTTTCTAATTACAACTTCTTAACTTTGTAATTAATTTCCCATTTGCAATATCAATTATTTCGTTGACAACCTTTTCTCCTTTCTCTACAAATTATTAAAACCTAGAGGGTAATAAGGTTTATAAGTTAGATTTCTTGGATTGTTGGAGTTTCTCAATGGGTTCACAGTGTTGTTTCCCCATTACGGATTTGCAACATTACATTACGGATTTGCTTTCCCCATTACGGATTTGCAACATTAGAGTTATTGTTACTTCAAATAAAATTTGGATGATTCTTCCAACCAAAATTGTAATAATTGGCATAAGGATTAGTAGAACTATTATTTACTATATTTAAGGTCTCATAAAAAGATTGAGATTATATCATTTGTCCCAATGAGTTTTCCTTAAGCACAGGTGATGTCTGAGAATAATTCATTCCATATTGATCTATCTTCTTTGATATAGCAGCTATTTAGGCAACTAACATAGATATTGCATCAAAATCATGAATAATAGCTACTCTTTTTGGATTTACCCTTTCAGAGGGCCATTAAAAATTATTAGTAGTCATCTCTTCAATTAAAAAAATATATTTCATCGAATGGTTTTGACATTAATGATCCACCAGCAGCAACGTCAATTATCAATCTAAGAGATCCAACCAAGCCATTATAAAAAGTTTGAATTATTAATAAATCTGGCAACACATGGTGTTGACACTTCCTGAGGAGATTTTTAAATCTTTCCTAGGCTTCAAAAATTAATTCTCCTTCAAACTAAAAAAAAGATGTAATATCGTTTCTAAGCTTAGCAGTTTTTGAATGTGAGAAATATTTAGATAAAAATTTTTTTTGATAAGTCTCCCCAAATTCTGATAGTTCCATGTGCTAATGAGTTTAACCACATCTTAGCTTTATCCCATAATGAAAATAGAAAAGTCTAAGTTTGACGGCATCATTCCACACTCCATCATATGTAAAAGTAGCACACAATTTTAGAATGCTTTCAAGGTGTTAATTAGGATCTTCAGTTGGTGTTCCCTCAAACTGATTGTTTTGTACTATTTTCATAATGGCAGGTTTAAGCTCAAATGAATTGGCAGCTACAGCAGGGTTTTGTGTACTCAAATGAATTTCATCTGTTGTAGAATTACATATTCTCTTAAAGATCTCTGATGATGTTAATTTTCATTTCCAGCATATTCAAATTGCAAGCCATTGTGTTAATATGATCTATCTCTTTTTGTTGTTTACAAATTTTTCTAATAATTCTTTCTAACTCAAAATCGTAAGGCACTAAATCTTCAGATCTGACACTGTGCATAAACAAACACAATAAGTAATTAAAATAAATAAACACACTAAAATATGAAAATATTCAAACTAAACTACAAACACTTTTTTTAATATTTTAAAATAAAAATAATTCAAATTATAAAGTAACTTACTATTACTTTTCGTTACTTCCCCGACAAAGACGACGCCAAAAACTTGATGCGGAGTGGATTTAGTGTGTTAATTTTGTAAATATTTTTCAATATTACAAAATACACATGACAAAAATAATATTAAATATGCAAATTAACCCAAAAAAAAAATAACTTCTATGAAAATAGTTTGATTTTTTCTTTAAAAATCTTTAAACTATCAAATCCCTTAAAAATAACGCAAGTATACATATCGCTCAAGTAATAAATGGCTCTAATGGAGTCCTAGATATCAATCCCACTGGGAAGTTGGAAATGCCTATTAGTAAATTTTTAAGATTATAATCTAAACTACAATTTTAAACTACAAAATTGAAGTGCTAAATTTGAATATAAAGTCATAGAGTGAATTTTAAATAAATTGTACTAAAAAGACAAAGTTAATAATACTAATTGCTAAAATTTCAAAAGTTAAATTACGAAAACTAAACAAAGTTTTTGTGATGAAGAGTTCAAATTTAAGAAAACATCCTTCCCCTTTACAATGAGCATATGGATTATGAGGAAATTAAAATTATTTGAAAATACATTTATGAATTATTTTGTGCCAAATATGAACAATCCTACTCTTTATCCTCTTCCAAGGGCATAAAAAATATTGACTAATCTAGAGTTTGGTCCCTAATTCCATGGTTAGTCTGGGAAAATACTGGCTGCCACTCTAAAGTTCCCACTACTCCCTCACATGAGGGCTAACAATCTCGCATCAGTTTCTAATCAACTGGACCAAATTGGATATTTTAATCTGCCACCTTTAAATCTCCAACTCTGCATCCAACAAAGTATATTTCCCTATTTATTTGCACTCAAATCCATGGATGACATCCTCTCCCATGAAATCAAATGTTATTCTCACTATGTTGTAAAAATCATAGCCCTTTTGGAACATATATTTCTCAACACATTTTAACAATTCAGTTGGCTAGATCGAAAAGTAAATGAAAATTAGAGTTCAAATCATCACAAATTATTAAGATTTAAAACTATATAAAACAAAATCAATTCTTCACAAAATCATATTTCAAATTAAGGAGAAGGATAAAGAAGACTACTGATACACCTAAAATATATAGTATTTTTAGACGTATTTTTATACCTATTTTTGAGATATTGCGCTTTAATGGAAGGTATTTGTGTGTTTTTCTTTCAGGTACAAGTAAAATGTTGAGAAAATGCTAAAAGGAGTGAAAAAGGATCCAATTTGGAGCAAAAATGTGAAATTTGTGCAAAAGTGTTTTGGCGCCTAAGCACCGGGGAAATAGAGAAGGTCGAGCCTAAGCTCTAGAGGCCCCGTGCTTAAGCGCCAGAGGTCGCTTAAGCATCAGAGGCAGTTATTTAGCAATTTTCTTCATTTGGCTGAATTTTGAAGAGACATTTGAGGCACCTATTGGCTAAACAGGGTGGTTATGACCACTAGGAACAAAAATATTATTAAAAGACTTGTGAAAGGAGTCATTTCTTGGAGAATACATCAAGTTTGGACACATTTTGAAGAATTTTCAAGGCACCTTTGGGAGATTTATAAAAGAAGGAAGTTGAGACATTTGAGATGGGTGCTTAAAGAGGGAGAGAGTGTTGAGTCTTGAGAAGTTTGTGGAGAATCTTGTGGAGAGATTCAAGCACCAAACAAAATTTACTTTTATCCTTCTTGTATTTAGTTTTTTTTTGAGACTTTAGAGCGTTGTAAAAGAGAAGAGATTCAAAGAAACTTCAAAGGTTTGGTGGAGGATCTGAGATAAATTTTTATCTTCTGTTTTGAACTACTTATGGTTTTAATTGAGATTTCTTATTGGTTTGACAATGATTTCTACTTTTAAACTAAAGTGTGGTTTTGTTTTCTCCATGAATTCTGAGTAGCTTTCTTTAACTTTCTCCTTAAAATGATAAGTAATTAAAGTGTTGGATGGAAGTTGTGGAGAGTATTGATCTTTAATGTTGGAAGATGTTGTGATGATTTAAATCCATGTACTTCAATTGCTTCTTGATTTGGCCTATCTAGAGGTTAAAATTTTTAGTGAGAACATGTAAGAACTGAGATGGTATTGTTTCAGTCAACAATTGGAAAGAATCACATGAGGTTGTATGAATGAGAATGTAATTCATATGAATTAGTGCAAATAAATAGGGAAATAATCTTTCATGGGAGTAGAGTTAGAGAACTTTAAAGTGACAGATTAAAGCCCCAAACTTGGTTAATTATTTTAGGTTCTGATACAAGAAGTTAGCCCCAAGGTGGAGGGCATTGAGGGAACTCTAGAGTGAGAGCTGATATCTTCCCTGCCTACCCAGTTGATCCCGAAACTGCTTATATGCAACGGTATAACAATGTCTTTGATGATATTTTTCACTTATGTTTCCTTACTTTCCAACAGAGTCCAAAACTTGATCCTGACAAAAATAAGAATTTATCTCTTTAATTTATATTTATATTAGGATACTATGCAAGTATACATATCGTTATCAAGTAATATAAGACTTTTTGATTAAAACCTCAATATCAAATCCACAAGAAAATACGCAATATGAACTATTAAACAACAAACTTTATATTTTAAAAAAACAATTACTTAAACTAAAAATATTTTTATAGTATTAAAATTCAAATATTTTTGGTATTTTTGATATTTTGACAGAACAATAAAAATTTAAAAAGATAACTTGAGTTTATGTAAAAGAAAAGCACTAAATTTTAAAAATATCTTTCTCCTTATCATGAATCAGTAATAAGTATAGGAATTCTGTTGTGGAAGTATGCGAATTGTGTTGTGCCAAATAGAAATAATTATATTATTTGCCCTTACTAGAGATGCTATAAAGAACATTGACTAATTTAAAGTTTGATTAGTTTTGAAGACCGGCTAGGTAGGGAAGATACCAGCTCTCACTCTAGTGTTCCCTTGATTCCCTCCACCTTGGGGCTAACATCTCGTATCAAAA
>NW_018165028.1:62533-64394 GCF_001263595.1 Phalaenopsis equestris | reverse complement strand
AAGTCCTCCACCAAACTCTTGAAGTTCCTTTGAATCTCTGCTCTTTTTGAAAACTTATCTAAAATCCTCCACCAAACTCTTGAAGTTCTTTTGAATCTCTTCTCTTTTACAACACTCTCAAAATAAACTAAAAACAAAAATGATAAAGTAAATTTTGGTGGTGCTTGAAAAACTCTCCAAAACTATCTCTCCAAACTCCTTAGAACTCCTCTTCTTCTAACTCTTTTCCGAACTTTCAAGCACCCCCTTCAAATGTTTCAACTTTCTTCTTTTATAAATCAACAAAAAGTGCCTTGGAAACTTCAAATTGTGTCCACATTCGATGAATCCTCCAAAAGGATGCCTCCTTTCACAAGTCTTTTAATAATATTTTTATTCTTAGTGGTCATAACCACCCTCTTAAGTCAGTAAGTGCCTCAAATACCTCTTTGAAATTTGGCCAAATGAAGATAACCGTCAAATAACTACCTCTGACGCTTAAGTGTGAGGCATCTGGCACTTAGGAGCGGCCTTCTCTATTTCACCGGTGCTTAAGCGCCGAATCTGGCGCATAGGCTCCAAAACACTTTAACACAATTTTTCACATTTTTGCTCCAAATTTGATCCTTTTTCACTCCTTTAAGCATTTTTTTTCTTTTTACTTGTACCTGCAAGAAAGATAAGAAAAATTTGTACCTGAAAGAAAAATACAAAAATACATTCCATTAAAGTGCAATATCTCAAAAATAGGTATAAAAATGTGTCTAAAAATAATATATATTTTAGGTGTATCACTGGTCCTTAGAACTATTAAAACTTTAAATTAGCCAATGTTCTTTATAGCATCTCTAGTAAGGGTAAAGAATATAATTGCTCCTATTTGGTACAACACAATTTGCATAATTCCACAATAGAATTCCTATACTTATTATTGATTCATGATAAGGAGAAAGGAATTTTCATATCAAGTGTTTTTCTTTACATAAACTCAAGTTATCTTTAAAAGTTTTTTACTGTTTTGTCAAAATATTAAAAATAACAAAAAGATTTGAATTTTAATTACTATTAAATTATCTATAGTTTAAGTATTTGTCTTTTTGAAATAGAAAGTTTGTTGATCAATAGTGCATATTGGGATCTTCCCTGTGGGTTCGATATTGAGGTCTTAATTAAAAAGTCATATATTACTTGATAATGATACGTATACTTGCGTGACAACAATACATATACTTGCGTAGTATTCCAATATATAAATTAAAGAGTTAAATTTTTATTTTCTTCAGGATCAAGTTTTTGGTTTAGTTGCAAAGTCAGAAAATATAAGTGAAAATTATAATTAAAGTTATTGTTATAATATAAGCAGTTTCGGGATCAAGTTTTTGGCGCCGTTGCAGGGGAAATTAAATAAGAAGAATGATTTAAAAGCAAATTTCTACTTTTATAAAGTTTTATTTAAACTTTAAAAAGTTATAGTATTTTATGTTGTGTGATTTATTTTATTTTATTTTTGTGTATGCGGAGTTCAGGTTCTAAAGGACTAGTGTCCTACGATTCTGAATTAGAAAAAATTATTAAGAAAATCAGAAAAACCAAAAAACTAAAAAATTTGAACAATCTAAAAAAATTACACAAATGGCAAACCAAAATAATCAAAATGCTGAAATTCATCAAGAATTTAGACCATTAAGAGATTATGCCAACCCTATGGTAGATGAACTTCATTAAAGTATTCAAAAACCTATTGTAGTGGCTAACTCATTTGAGCTTAAACCTGCTATTATCCAAATGGTATCAAATAATTAGTTTGGGAGATCACCAACTGAAGATCTAAATTTACATCTTGTCAATTTTCTAGAATTGTGTGCTACATTTAAATATGATA
>NW_018165028.1:40727-62432 GCF_001263595.1 Phalaenopsis equestris | reverse complement strand
AGCATCTGGATCTATCAGAACTTGGGGTGATTTAGCACAAAAATTCCTTGTTAAATATTTTCCACCATAAAAAACTACGAAGCTTAGAAATGATATTACGTTTTTTAATCAGTTTGAAAGAGAATCTATTTATGAAGCATGAGAATGATTTAAAGAACTCTTAAGAAAGTTTCCACACCATGCTATACTAGATTGGTTAATAATTCAAACTTTTTATAATGGATTAACAGGATCTCTTAGATCTATTATCGATGCCACTGCTGGTGGTTCATTGATGTCAAAACCATTTCATGACGCTTATGCTTTAATTGAAGAAATGTCTACCAATAATTTTTAATTGCCTTATGAGCGGGTAAATCCAAAGAAAGTAGCCAATATTCATGAATCTGATGCATTTATTATGTAGCAAATCAAGTTGCTACACTTTTTGCTGCAATTTCAAGGAAGTTAGACCAATTTGGAATGAATTTTTCTCAACCAATCTCTATGAATGAAGAGAATTCATTAGGCTAATTGGTAGATTCTTAAGCATCATTAGAAACTTTGAATGCCATAGATAACAAGCATAATAACCCATATTCAAATTATTATAGCTTAGGTTGGAAGAACCATCCTAACTTCAATTTGAATAATACTTCAGGTGGTAATAATCAATAATGGGAGAACAATCAAGTAAACTTATTGGGAAACTAGAACAACCAAGGAAATAATAATTATAGATCTACTTATCCTCAAGATTTCAACAGTAATTCACAATTTAAGGAGAAGAATTTGTCTATAGAAGAAGTGGTGTTACAAATGGGAAATCAGTTACAATGTTAAGGAGCTACAATTAGAAATATTGAGAATCAACTTGCACAAATCACAAATTTATTAAGTAATAGATCCGAAGGAACACTGAAGGAACACTTCCCAGTAATGCTCACTTCCCAGTAATGCTGAAATAAATCCAAAAGACCAGAATAAAGAGCAAGTAAAGACCATTCAACTTAGAAGCGGAAGAGAGTTGGAAGATTGGGTTTAAAAAGAACCTGAAGTAGAGAGAGAAGAAATTGAAGAATCAAAAGAGGACGCTCCAAAAAATTCTGAAAGACCTATTTCTCCAATTCAAGTTAACTTAGAGAAACCACCACCTCAATTTCCTCAGAGACTTTGTCAACAAAAGTTGGATAAGCAATTTTCAAAATTTATGGAGATTTTTAAGAAGCTTACAATTAATATTTCATTTGTTGAAGCCTTAGAACAAATGCCAAGCTATGTAAAGTTTATGAAGGATATTCTCAATAAGAAAAGGAAGTTTAAAGATAATAAGACTGTTGCACTTAGTGAGGAGTGCAGTGCTATAATTCAAAAAAAGCTTCCTGAAAAGCTTAAAGATCCTGTTAGCTTTACAATTTCATGTGACATAAGAAAAAAGATTGAGATTAGGAGAAATAACCCCTACTACTGTAACTCTGCAATTAGCAGATCATTCAATAATGTACCTTAAAGGAGTTATAGAAGATGTCCTAGTGAAAGTGGATCAATTTATCTTTCCTGTTGATTTCATTATGCTGGATATGGAGAAAGACTATCATTTTGGGGAGACCTTTTCTAGCCAAAGGAAGAGCAATGATAGATGTGCAGAAAGGGGAATTAACTATATGTGTGAATGATCAAACTGTTACTTTTAACATTTCAAGCTCAATGAAATATCCTACAAAAGGTAAAGATGATGAATGTTATAGAATGAATGTTATAAGATACGTGAGTGAATGTCATTTCAAAACTAATTAAGAAGAAAATTTTGAAGTAAAAGATTTGGAACATGAGAAAAAAGAGGAATTAGATCAATGTGAAGATCTTTTTAAGGAAGATTCAAATTATGTTTGAGAAAGTTTTAAAATTTTTGATACGATAGAAAAAGATAAATCATTAAGTCCATCAATAGAAAAACCTCTAGAACTTAAGTTGAAGTTTCCTCCTGATCATTTAAAATATGCCTTTTTAGGAGATTCCTCTACTTTATTAGTTATAATTTCCTCAAAATTAACGTTGGAAGAAGAGGAAAGATTGATGAAAATTTTGAAAAATTTTAATAAAGCTTTTGGATGGACAATAGGTGATATTAGAGGAATCAGTCCTTCAATTTGTATGCATAGAATTCATATGGAAGAGAACCGCAAATCCAGGGCTAATCTTTAAAGGAGATTGAATCTTGTTATGAAATAATTTGTTAAGAAAGAAATCTTAAAGTGGTTAGATGCTGGAATTATTTACCCGATGCTGGAATTATTCTGGAATTATTTACCCTATTTCAGATAGTGCGTGGGTTAGTCCAATTCATTGTGTTCCTAAGAAAGGAGGAGTAACTGTGACTGTTAACGAACATAATAAATTAATACCATCTAGACAAGTTGCAGGGTGGCGAATATACATTGATTATTGAAAATTAAATCTTGCTACTAGGAAAGATCATTTTTCATTACCTTTTCTAGATTAAATGCTGGATAGACTAGCTGGGCTAAATACTTTTATTTTCTAGATAGATATACTGATTATCACCAAATACGAAAAACTCCTGAGGAGCAAGAGAAAATAACTTTTACCAGTTCTTATGGTAAATTTGCTTTTAGAAGAATGCCCTTTGGTTTATGTAATGCCCCTGCTACATTTCAAATATGTATGATGACAATTTTTTGTGATTTAATTGATAAAAGAATTGAAGTATTTATGGATGATTTTTCAGTGTTTGGAACTTCATTTGACTCATGTTTAGAACATTTATCAAAAGTTCTTAATCGAAGTGAAGAAACAAATTTAGTCTTTAATTGAGAAAAATGCCAACTCATGGTAGCAGGATGAATTGTATGAATTGTATTAGGACATAAAATATCAGTAAATGGTATGGAAGTAAATCGTGCTAAAATTCAAGTGATTGCTAATTTACTTTATCCGACAAATGTAAGGGAAATTAGGAGGTTTTTAGAACATGTTGGATTCTACAGGCGATATATTAAAGACTTTTAAAAAATTGCTAAGCCTTTATGCCATTTATTAGAGAAAGATGCAATTTTCAACTTTAATGAAGAAGGCCTTAAAGCATTTGAGTTATTAAAAGAAAAATTAGTCACAAGAAAAATTAGTCACTATAAAAGAAAAATTAGTCACTACACCAATTACAGTTTCACCAGATTGGGGAAAACCTTTTAAATTGATGTGTGATGCTAGTGATTATGTTATTGCAACTGTTTTAAGACAAAGATATGATAAAATTTTCAAGTTAATCTACTATGCACTCTAAATCAAACTCAATTTAATTTCACAACAATTTTACAACAACTGAAAAAGAGTTATTAGCAATAGTATATGCCTTTGATAAATATAGATCATATTTAATTGAAAATCGGGCAAACCTCACACCAAAAATAGTGCCGACATTAATAAAGAAGAAGGATGTTAAACCAAGACTTATTAAATGGATTCTTCTTTTGTAAGAGTTTGATTTTATAATAGTAGATCGGAAGGGAACTGTAAATCAAATTGCTGATTATTTGTCCAGACTTGAATCAGAAAAACCACTATGTTTTGAAAAAGAAATTAATGAACATTTTCCTGATGAAAAACTTTTCAACATTAATCAGTGGTGTGTTCCGTGGTATGCTGACTTTTTAAACTTTCTTGTTAGTGAAATTATACCCTATGTAATGACATACCAACAGAAGAGAAAATTTATTTCTAAAGTTAAGACTTATTTTTGGGATGTCCTATTTTTATATAAACAAGGAAAGGATCTTATTATTTGAAGATGTGTACCTTTAAAAGAGAATTATGAAATTATTAAAAATTGTCGTAATTCTGATTTTGGGAGACATTTTGGTGTCGATAAAACAACATACCAAATTTTATAATCTGGATTTTATTGGCGTACTATCTTTAGAGATATTAATGCTTATATCAAAACTTGTGATAGATTTCAATGAGTATGTAATATTTTTAGAAGAAATGAGATGCCCCTCAATTACATGTTAGAAGTCGAAATATTTGGTGTTTGGGGATTACATTTCATGGGACCATTTATACCATCTTTCAGGAATTTTTATATATTGTTAGTAGTGGACTATGTATCCAAATGGATAGAAGTTGTTACTTTACATCGATGTGATGCTAAAAGTGTTGCAAAGGTTTTTAAGAACGAACATATTTTGAAGATTTGTGATGCCGAGAGTTATCATAATTGACGGGGGAAGTCACTTCAGAAATATAATAATGAAAAAGTTATTTAGGAAATATCATATAAACCATAGAATTTCTACTGCTTTTCATCCTCACACAAGTGTTTAGGCTAAATTATACAATCATGAAATTAAAAGAATATTGAAAAAATCTATGAATAAAAAAAAATGAATTGGTCAGTCAAATTTGACCATGCTTTGTGGGCTCATAGGACCACATAAAGAACTCTTATAGGAATGTCGCCATACATGCTAATGTTTGGGAAATCCTTGTCACTTACCAATTGAACTTGAGCATAAAGCATATTGGACAATTAAAGAGTTTAATTATAATTTGAAAGATGCTGGTGAAAAAATATTATTGCAATTAAATGAGTTTGAAGAGATAAGGAATGAATCTTATGAGAGTGCTAAGATTTATAAAGAAAAGATGAAGATGTGGCATGATCAAAAGATTTTTACTAAAAATTTTCAGTCTGGGCAACAGGTTTTGTTATATAATGCAAGGTTAAGATTATTGACAGGAAAACGTAGGTCCAGGTGAATGGGCCCATTTGTTGTGATGAAAGTATATCCTTATGGAGCTGTGGATATTAAGGATCCTAAAACTGATAAAGAGTTTAAAGTGAACGATCATAGACTAAAATCTTATTTTATAGGTGATCAACATAAATTTAACAATCGAATTATGTTGGGTCAATCAGAATAAGCACTGGTTACGTCGGGCTGATGATGTTAAACCAAGCACTTTGTGGGAGGCAACCCATAGTTATCAGTGTGTTTTGCTCTGTGTGATTAAGAAAGTTTGGGGTAGTATTTTTGAGACTGTTTCATGTTAGTAATGATTTTAAGATTTTATTTAGTGATCTAGACATCCTAGAAAGATAATTTGGATGTTAAGTTGACTGGTGCAAAATTGAGCACTGGAGCTTAAGCGCCAATATTCGACGCTTAAACGTGACAGTTCAAAAACATGTGCTAAATTAAGATTCTAGAAGGTTTGATCGCCAATTGGTTTGTAAAAATGTGCCAAGACAATTCTAAGATGTGTCTAAGAGTTGCTAAAGGGACTTAGGCCTACAAATAGAAGGGTTTAGTGAAGGAATTTCACCCTAGATCATTTTCAGCCTTAAAGTCTAAGAAAGAGAGAAATTTTGATAAGTTGTCTTCATGGGAGATGGATTTGAAGAAGAATGAAGAGACCATGAGGAAGAAATTTATTTGTCAAAGTGCACATCAAAGTGCACAAGAGATGTATAACTATTTCTTAGTCGTTAGTTTTGAAAGAATATCAGAAAAGATCAACAAAATTGAGACTATCATGGCTTTATTGGAGACCAAAGTAATTGAGATTCATGCACTCTTGAGCATGTTGGATGTAAATTGAAAATGCAATTTAGTCATCATACTAGTTATTAGTTATATAGAGGAAACGGATAAGGAGATGTATCTTAAACAGAAATGGATTGAAGAAGATAGTATTAGAGCTCATCACCACCGTCCGTTTTGTCAAATTTATATTTTCATTGCCCCATAAGAGACTAATGAAAGTCCATAGTTTGTCCCATCAAATGAAGAGTGGAATTAAGTTCTATGTTTGAGTTTGGTTTGAGTTTAGTTTATTTGTTTGGAGTCATTGTGTTTACGTGTTAGTGTTAATTTTTAGTGTTTATAACTTTAATATATTAATTATTTAAGTTTGTTAAGTGTTTGTTATTATAAGATTTTCTTATCCGAGACTATTTGGAGTGAGAATTAAGTATTATATGTACTTGTACTAGTTTGTGAATGAATGTATATGTTTATTTTTGTGAAAATTAGTGTTATTTTTGTCTTAAATTGAATTGTGTTATATAAGAGAATTTTGAGAGAGAGGAGAGTTATATGTGATGAAAATATTCACTTAAGTGATATGAGACCATTTAGGGGCGTTATACTTAGGCTAATTGCTAGAATAAAAGTGTTACTTAAATTTAAAAATTTAAAAAATTGTGCACTAGCGCTTAAGCGCCACATTCTCGCGCTTAAGCGTGATGTAACCCAAAAGGTAGCCGCCTGAGCGCCACTTACCCGAGCTTAATTGCCGGTTCACGGAAATTGGTTCGCGAACGGTTAAAAGTGAAAATCAAACCCTTAAATTGCCATTATCACCCTTGCTATCATCTTCTTCCTCTTAAGTTGGTGATTTGGAGAGCTAAAGCAAGACATTAATTTGAGATTTCTTGATGGAATTGAGCCAAATTTGCTAGATTCAGATTTCTTAAGGTAAGAGCTTCACTTCTATGTAAAAATTTTGGATTTTTAACATATATTTTGAGTACATTTAGAGAAATCCGAAAATCACTATTCATGGTGAAAAATGAGAAAAAATATATGGAAATTGCATATGATATGGAAATTTCATATGAAGTGTAGTTTGAGCTTTTGGAAGTTTAGTTTAGTAGTTTAGACTTGATTTTTGAAGTTATTATGGAATTTTATGAGAATTTGTTGGATGACACCAAGAATGAAGAGGAGCAAAGGAAAGGGCCATTTTGATTCGAGCAAATTTGTGAGTTTGAAGGCTCAAGATAGGTACAGTTAAGCTCTGCAATCACGAAAGCTTATCTAGGAGCGTTGTTTCAAAAATCCAGGTGGATCTGTGAATGATTTGATCGTTCGTCAACAGTGGGAACGATTTTGTTGTTTTTCTGTTGTGGCAGTTATTTCTGTAGTTCGGGAGTTTTATGCAAACCTCCCTGAAGCTGAAGAGGATCGAGTTATGGTTCGAGGAAAATTGATAACTTTTTGTCCAGAGGTAATCAATATGTTTTACCAATTACCACCTGAGACTGTGTTTTTATGTGAACTATAGTCCGAATGAGATGGAGCTAGATGGGATTATTTCCTATTAGACTGTTGGAAGAGGACTCTGGAAGATCACAAATGAGAGGAGAGTCAACTTTACCACGTCAAAGTTAAGTGCACCTTCATAGGCATTACACTATTTTATTTATGCCCGTCTATTACCTACAAATCATCTCAGTGAAGTTGCCAGAGAGAGCAAGGTTGAATTATTGTATCCAGGAAGGAAAGCTCATCAACATTAGAGCTTTAATTTATTAGACTATCATCAGTTCTACCACTGCCACTACTACCGCGAGTCTGAGATTTGCTTCTTTGATCTTTTCTTTATGTGAGTAGGCTGGAGTGAGATATGATAACTGGAAGGAAGTATTTCTGCCTTTAAATCCAATTACTAGTGTAAATGTGAAGTCATATTCAGAGCATTCTATTTTTGTCTGGAGAGGAGGATTTTCAAGAAGCTATGGAATGGCAATGTCTGTTGATTCTACCTCTGCTGCTTCTACATCTAGACCATCTACTTCTAGAGGTGAGTCCACAGAAACTCAAAGTCAACTATTACAGATGAGGATGGACAATATCAACTATACCATCGATAAGGTGAGAAATTTAGAAAGCTTTGCAGATCATTTTGCAGATCATTTTGATGGGTTCATTTTGATGGGTATAATAGAAGAAAAAATGATTATGAAGAGAAATTTCATTCATCTCTAGAAAACCTCATTAGGGGTAGCCCATGAGTGCAATTTCCTCCATATCCTAGAAACCCTGATTATGAGTCTACAAATTTCTGGAATAGTGGAGATTCTGAAGATGATCAAGAGGAGGACTGATTTATTTTTATGTTTGTAATATGTGTTAGACTATGTGTTTTGGACTTGAGGCTTGTGATGTGTTATTTATTTTCATGTTGGACTTGAGACATGTGATGTGATGTGTTTTTATTCTTTGAACTTGAGACATGTATGTTTGTATATTAGTTTAGATTTTGTGATGTACGAGACTGTTATTTTGTTTAATTGTGTTGTGAGGTTGTGTTTTGTTAGAAGTTTGCTTGAAAATTCTAGGGTAGTAATTGTTGTTGTGTGTTGATTATTGTGTTAGTTAGTTAGAATTGAACTTATTTCTGTCTTTTGAAAAGTTGAAAATCTTGCCAACTTCAGTTTTACTTAGGCCTTAAATTTTAAACTCAGAAAACTGCTACCTTGTATTTTTCTTTGATCATGTTAGTGTGTTTGTTTTTATGTTGAGACTGGAAATCAAAGTTAGTGTGTTAGTTTTTTTTTAAGTTTGTACCCAATACTTAGAAGTCTATTGAATCTTTACATTTTGATTTGAATTGAAAATGATAGAAAATTAATCGAAAATTAAAAATTTAAGTTTGAGAGGAGGGAGAAAATCTTTTTGAAACTGAACCTTATTTGTCCTCAATAAACTATATTTTCAAAAATTATTTTAACAAAACATGTGGTATTTTGGGTTAACTTTTTGATAACTATATTTTTGATTTTATGAATGTTATAGAAGAATTAAGTAAATGTTTTTAATAATAAATGTTAGTTATAAAATTAAGATATTTATTCTAAGAGCATATGATTATGCTTTAATTATGTAAAGTAAAAAACTGTGTTTTTGGAAATATTAAAGATCTTAGATTTTTACACTTAAAAGGAAGAATTGAGGCTTTATAAAAATCTTTTTCAAATCTAATACACATTTATCAAGTAAGGAAATGTGGGGAGTTTTTAACTTTAAGAGAATGGTGAAGTTCAAAATCATTAAAGATTATCCAGTTATAGTAACCCTCACATGACAATAAAAGAAAAGAAAGGAGAAAAGAAAAGATAAAGAGAAAAAGAAAAAAAAAATAAAAAGAGAAAAAGAAAAAAGAAATGAAAAAGAAAAGGAAAAAAAAAGTAAGGGAGGAGAAGCTTGAGGATTAGTGCCTAATCAAAAATTGATTCCACATTTGATCTTTTAAAGTATAAGACTTGAGAAACTCTTAAGCTTAAAGATATAATATAGTAAGTAAAATTATTCTTAATAAAAATTTTTAAGTGGAGATAATAAAGGACTAAATTTTAAATTTGGAAAATATAGAATTTGGAAAATCTACGATATTTTTGAATTAGATAAGAACTCATATTTTCATCTTCTTAAAATTAAAAATTTCTGAACTTAAAGTTGGTCTCATTTACTGAATATTTTTTTCTAAATTGGACTACCATATTTATAAATCTAAATTTTAATAAATCCTAAAGAATTTTATAGATTGAAGTGTCACTTGAAGACAAGTAACATTTTAAGTATCGGGGATGTCGGTCACTGAAATTGAAATCCCGTCGCCCGCTTCGGAAGTACATTTTAAGATTTAAGTTTAGAAAAATATGAAATCAAACTGACCCCATATTTTTCATAGTTTAAATGAAAGAGCCTTATAACTCAAACCCTGTATCTATCCCGAAAGATAAACATAAGACTTAAGGGTGAGGCTCAATAAAATAAACTAAGAAACGTATGACGTCCATTTGGTCTGCGAAACCATTTTTTTTGCCGAAAATTTCCCTTATTTAATATGAAGAATTAAATAGGGTTTATATTAAGCTCGGTTTGGAAAAGTTTCCTATAAGGGCAAGAAATTTTCCTAAAAGGGAAAGCCTCTATAGTTAATTATATCTTAAATGACGAAAGCCGCCTAAGAAAACTCTCGATAAAAATTAGAAAATATTATCTTCAAGGATTTCAAAAGTATAGGACTGTTCAACGAGATCACAGAGAGGTGTGAAATGGGATTGGCTCAAGTTTGGAGCATTTTGTTTTTGGAATCCAAAGGAGGAAGGATTAGGGGATGTCATTGATCTCGAGGAGAACCTCAGTGACTTCCCGATCTATTCTATTGTTTGGCTTCAATTTTGTGGAGAAATATTTAGGTGTTTCATCATTCCAATTTTATTTAATTAGGGCTAACATTTGTGATGTGAGGATTTAGGTCGTGACAAACAACAACCTCGGAATCCTAAGACGAGTTAGGGCTTATTTTGCATAATATGGTTGTACAAAGGCTTAAAGAGAAGTTCAGGATTTATGTTGCATAAGCAGACAACCTCGCAATCCTATGGCTTGGTTATTTAATTCTAAGGAAGAAATGTTTTAGCTGGGGAAGAAAAGTTTTGCGGTTGAAGATGGTCGTGCTGCCCACTATGCTAGCTCCATGCTCCTTGCCGTGACGAGTTTAATTTTTCTAGGGTGTAAAGTTACGATGTCAAATCGGACAACCCTATGGTTGAAGTTCTTTAAATTTTATGGGGCATATTAAAGTTGATTAGAGTGACACCGGTTAGGATCCTACTGTTCCCTCGTTCCGACACCACTATTTTCTATTGGATTCACTTAGTCCAAATGAATTTACGAAACTCAACTTAATGAGTTCCATAATTTCATTTAAATCGTGGGAAGTCTTGTTAGCAACCGTAGGTTACCTCCTCGGAGGGATTCCCGATCATCCGATACCGACATCTTAATTTAGTTGTAGTTGTGATTTTGTGTGATGTTTGTGATTAAATTTTGAGTTGTTTTGTATTTTGAATGTTGTGGCGGTAAATTTTATCTTGTTTGATTTTAATTTTTATTTTGGTTTTGGTTTTGTGACTATCCTGACATTTTTAGTTTTCATGTAGGGTGATATTATTATTTAGCATGCAAGTTTAAATTTTGTTCATACATGCAGGTAAGTAAGCATAAAAGTACAGTATGAAAGTACAAGAAAGACGGCGCTGTAAACTGTAAAAGCGTACCTGACGAGTCTTCTCGTTCCACCACCTGAAACTCAAAATGCATGTTAGAACATTTTATGTAAAGCGGAAAAGTAAGGTTTTAGTGACCTACCTAACCCTAGGTTATATCTTGGTGGGTCCCTATGGTTTTGATTAAGGATAATTTTTGTTAAGCAAAACATTTTAGTTTAGTAGACCTCCAAGGTATCCAACAGGTCTAGAAGAAGAAGAAGGTCCATGCTTCCCTCTCACTACCTAGTGAAAAGTCTTGAGCTCATTTAAACTTATTATGTTGCTTAATAATCTATCCTATAAATACCTTTAATGCTCAGTGAACATTGATGTTTCAATTATCCCTAAGAGTAGGGTAATTATCATTTGTGATTTAATTTGTAAGTTATGTGGGTGAAGACCCTTAAAAGGGGCAAGTTAATGCTATCAAGGCACTCATCCAACTTTAATTTGGGCTTTTAGCATTCCAAAGGTGTTTAATTTTAGATATGTTCATGTTTCTAATCCTCATTTAATCAAATTTGATTTAGCCTAGGTCACTACAAAGCCCTTAAGGTTTTGGTAGATATCTTAGTTATTTTGAAAGAAGTTAAATTTTAAGTGATGATGATTATTTATTTTCAAAGCACTTAAATGTAATTTGAACATCAAATAGAGGTATTAAATTAGTGAGTTATCAACTTCCAAAGTCATACCATTAAGTCTAAGATCATTTAATTTACTAGACTTCCAAATTTTAATAATTTAGGGAGATTACATATTTATCTTTTGATTATGAAAGAGTGAGGTTGGTTTCTACCACTTAATCCCCCTTTTGGTTTTGATCATCCAAATGAATTAGTTAAAATTAGAGGATACCCTTTTCCATTCTTGAATTAAGCCTAAATGTTAATTAAGGCTAAACTTCCAAAATTACTCTTTTACCCCTAAGGCTCTATCACTTCATAATTTGTCAAATTTCATTCAAATGACTTTGAAATTTTTATCTTACCTTACTCATGGGTCAATCAAGATATCAAAGGAGAAAATGTGATTTTTCAAAAAAATTTTTAATTTACATAATTATTTTTATGCAAAAATAGGATTTTTCAAAGAAAATTCTATAACTTGACCAAGGAAAAGCCTAATCCCTTGAAATTTGTAATAGAGGTAGATTTAGATCAGAGAACCATTTGGACCAATTTTCATGATTTATTGAGTTTTTTTTGTGAATTATTATAGTTATCTTAAGTTCTGGAGTATTTATTAATTATAAAAATATTTTGAGAGCTGAAAATTAAGTTTTATGTTTTATGTTGTTAAAAAATCTCCCTAAGGTTAGAGAACCTAGAGAAGTGAATTTTACATTTTTATGATTTTTATTTGTTTTTTACTTCATCATTTTTATCATTTTTTAATTATTTAAATATTAAAAATAGGCTTGAAAATGGAATTTTTATTTTAATTTCAAATTTATTTTTAAAAAATTACTCTTAACACAAAGAATCCCAAAAATAATTTTTTATAATTTTTTGAGTTATATTTTAATTATTAAAAATTATTTTAGTAGTGATTTTTATCATTTTTTAATTATTTAAATTTGAGTTATTAAATGAGCTCCAAATATTTTGAATTTTTTATGGGCAGTTCTCTAAACTTTGAATCTTAGTGGAGATTAAAAATCAAGTTATTTTGATGTTTGTATTTCCCAAAATCAATTATCTTTTTGTTTTAGGGTTTGTAAAGATTAGGTGCATTTTGAATGACTTGGGTCATGAAATATTTTTCAAATAGTTTTCGAGTCATAGTAGACCTACCAAAATTTTCTTAGATTTTTCTAAGCAACATGATAATAAGCAACATGTTAATTGTTATAATTAATTTTGCAAATAATAAACATATGCTTGAAAAATATGGATATCTATCTAGAGGTCTTCCCTTACTTTGGAAAAATTAAAGAATGTTCCCCTTATCAGAGGATTGAAATTTTCTAATTAACATGCTAATTCCATGATTATTTTAAGAAAATAATGTGCAAAAGTTTAAAAAAATATGGATATCTATCTAGAGGTCTTCCCTTACTTTGGAAAAATCAAAGAATGTTCCCCTTATCAGAGGATACAACATGTCAAAATTACAAGCCATGGTTAAATGTCTATATGCATGGAGAATCAAAAGACACAAAATCATATTTAATTAATTAAAAATAAAATATGCATAAAATGGACTTCAAATTATTTCCACAATT
Source organism: Phalaenopsis equestris (assembly GCF_001263595.1). Classification (NCBI taxonomy): domain Eukaryota; kingdom Viridiplantae; phylum Streptophyta; class Magnoliopsida; order Asparagales; family Orchidaceae; genus Phalaenopsis; species Phalaenopsis equestris. The sequence goes on along the minus strand of NW_018165028.1, from coordinate 49,362 downwards.
TTCTCCTCTGTTCACTGAACAAGATAGTTTTTTTATTTTATTTTTGTGATTTTTCTACACCAAGATATGGATTTTTGTTGTTAGGGAGTATTTTTGGATTTGTTTAATTCCCTATTTATCTATTTAAATGTGCGGTGTCACCTCATCTTAGGAAACTCCGAAGCTCCACGCGACACGCTTCTATTTGACGCTGCCATCCAGCTCAGCGGTGACTAGGCCTGCAGTTCATGTAAGAGAGCATTTTCCGGCTTGATCTCATCTGTTGATGAGATAAATGCACGATCAGATGACTCGCCATCATTCTCCTCAATGGCCTAGCCCGAGAACCGTCTATCTTCAAGGCTTGATATCTTTCTCATTTCTCAACCAAGTTGAATGATTTTTTTTAAAATGCTCGTCTAGACTAGAGGAAGATATCTATATGGTTAAGATGCCATGAAATTAAGCCTAATAAAAGGGAGAATCAAAATAGACTCGGGCAGAGAGGGGGTTCAATACTTTTGCTCTGACAAGGGAAGATTCAATCAGAGGTGCTTGACACGTTCATTAGAGTCTAAGGAGGCTAGGGATTGAGCCTCTTACTTTGGTGAATGGTCTAGGTATGAATTCGACCAAGCTCAATTTCAGGTGTTAGTCTAGAGCTATGCTAGGGTATTTATGGAAGGGGCATTTGATGGGGCTTCTCCTTCTTTCACTGTGGTGAAGGTGTGCGTAAGTTTAATTTAAGTTTGGTGGACTGTGAATGTAGTGGACTATTGAGGAGTTTGGAAATATGTCCTGGTTTGAGTTGAATTTTTGAACTCAAAATTGAGCTCTTATAATGGGAACCAGAGGGGGAAAGTGGTTGGATTGAGCTGAGGAGGTCTCAAAGAGTCTCTGTGAGTAATTTGGAGGGCTCTCTCAGAGAAAATTTTCAACTCTCCTTCCATGGCCGTGAAGGCGAGCTTTTATAAATTTGGTTTAAAGGTGGCTGTCATGGCCAATTAGAGGGTGCAATGTGATGCTTTGGTGGAGGGAAGACAGGCTCTAACATTTGATTTGCATGAGGTGGCCTCTAGGTTTGTAATGGGTTTGATTCCATGGGGGTGTCTCATAGTTTGAGTGTTTTCTGGCCACTAGGCCGGCTGGCCAGGCCAGGCGAGGTGGCTTGGTGGTCAGGTGAGCCAAAGGAATATTGCATAACAATTAAATGAGTTGAGGTTTAGTTTTGGAAAAAATACCTAAGGCCTTAGCAAATATGAAATCAAAATCCCTTGATGGACATAAATCCCTTGATTTAGGGGAAATTTGGTCCATGGCTTAGCTTAGGTGGTTTTATGGAGTTTAGCTTGGTCACTAGGGTCTAAATAATGGCCGTGGAGTCATTAATTTGGTGACTTTGGGGAGTTTAGGCTAATTTTAGTGCATGGGTCCAATGTGGGTTCAAATGACCAAAACTTAGGTTTGAGATAGGCTAGGTATGTCAATTGACCAAATTTATTGATGCATTTGATGTATATGATTGTAATGAACATTTTTGGTGAAGGATTGAAAGGATTTTGAGTTCAATTGGAGGGTCAATTTGGAAGATTTTGCAGAGTTGGTCATTTTGGGCATGATGGGCTAGACTTGGGTCTAGATTGGGCTAGCCTTGGACTAAGTCCAAATTGATTTTTGAGAATGGTCAATATAAATGCTATGAATATTTTTCAACATGAATTTGGTGCCAATTTTGGGCCTAAAGCATTCAACTTGGTGAAATTTTGAGGCATAGCCAATTTGAGGCAAAATTTGGGGCTTTTTACCAAGGTTGAAATTAAATGAAATTGAGGCTTACCAAGGCCAATTGAAGGTCAAGTTTGATATTTAGGAATGTTATGAAGAGTTTAGGGTCCAAATTGAGACCAATGGAGTAGGCCATGGGGTTCAATTTGGTGGAACCAAGTCATAGGGCCAAAATTGCGGGTTTTGATTTAGATCAAAATTGAGCTCAAATCATGGGCCAATTGAGATTGTATTTGGTTTATATTAGTCACAGGAAAGGTTAATTTGAGTTTAGGATTAAAATTGGGGGAAGTTGGGGCCAATTTGATGGACATTTGAGGTGGATTTGGGGAGATTTTGGGCCTTTAAAGGCAATTTTAGGGGTTTTAGTCAAAATGGTCAAAATGGCCAAATTGGGTCAAGTGGTAGTTGAGAAAAGTGAAATTGGGAATATTGGGATTTTTTGGAATTTTTGGAATTTTGGGCTAAGGAGTGGTATTTTGGTAATTTGGCAATTTTGGGTAATTTGGGTGTTTTCAACATGTTTAAAATGATTTCAGAATAAATTTGGATATTTTGGGTAATTTTGGCTAAATTTAGGGTCCCAAGTGTACTTAGGTAATTTGGGGGTTTAGTGACAAAAGGCTAAGTTGGGCATTTTGGTAGAGTTGGGGTGTCAACCACCATAAATAAGTCATGGACCGATGAAAACCCCATTTGGGTCCTCTATTTATTGGTCTTAGCTAAACCCTAGCCTAGGGCCAGTGGGTTTAGGGGACCGCCTACATGCGTCTCCCAAAGGATCAAGGAATAAGGTCAAGAAATTTTGGGTTAGTATTTGTGAGTGATTGTGAGTGAGGTGATTGCTGGTGAGTCCCTTAACTCTAGACCAACATCCAGAGTCAACCCTAAGGTCTAACAGTCCTATGGGAACTCTCCTTGAGCTCTCTCATAATGTCCCCACCTACTAAGTTCTAGAGTTTAGGACCACAATGTGGAACTCCAAGTTGAGTAAAGAGGAGTTTAGAATTTCTAATGGTGAGGGTTCCTTTTCTAGTTAGTTTTCTAGGAATAGTCAATAGGAAGTCTTATGGATAGACCTTAGGCTACTAAAGAGGAAAACTAGATCTCAACCAAAAATGAGGTCAACAAATGGACCCCCAGTAGGTGTGGTGTGCCGGGAAAGCACACCACATGTATTGGCGTTGACCGACAAAATCAACAAAACCAATACAAACTCTTAAGTTAAGAGACATAGAAGGAGTGTGGGATTGTGTGTGCTATTTGCTTTTGCTGTGGAATATAGCAAGTGAATATTTTATTAAAGTCAAGAAGTAGGGACTCTCGTTGGGAATTGGATAGTGGGTTCTGAGCTATCAAATTTTACATGTATTGGCGTTGACCGACAAAATCAACAAAACCAATACAAACTCCTAAGTTAAGAGACATAGAAGGAGTGTGGGATTGTGTGTGCTATTTTCTTTTGCTGGGGAATATAGAAAGTGAATATTTTATTAACGTCAAGAAGTAGGGACTCTCGTTGGGAATTGGACAGTGGGTTCTGAGCTATCAAATTTCAGGAATTTGCAGAAGATGGGAGTCAGTGTGTAAGTACTGACCCTAGGGTGGGATTTGAAATTTAGGTAATAATTTTAGAAGGAGGTCAAAAGTTAAGAAACTATCATGAAAAGAGAGGAATCAAAAGTTAGGGACTGATTTTAGGATAAGGATTGAAAGTTAAGGATCAACCGCAAGAGAGAGTGTCGGAAGGTAGGGACCAACCTCAAAAGGGTGAATCAGAGGTCAAGGGCTGATTCTAAAATGAGAATTGAAAGTTAATGATCAATCTCAAAAGAGAGTGTCGGAAGGTAGGGTCTGACCTCAAAAGGGGGAATCAGAAGTTAAGGACTAATTCGAAAATGTGGATTGAAAGGTAGTGATCAATCTCAAAAAGAGAGCATCGAAAGGTAAGGACCGACCTCAAAAGTAGTGAATAAAAAATTAAGGACTGATTTGAAAATGAGAATTGAAAGGTAGGGATCAATCTCAAAAGAGAGTGTCAGAAGGTAAGGACCGACCTCAAAAGTAGTGAATCAAAAATTAGGGACTGATTCAAAAATGAGAATTGAAAGGTAGGGATCAATCTCAAAAAGAGAGTGTCGGAAGGTAAGGACCAAACTCAAAAGTAGTGAATCAGAAATTAGGGACTGATTTGAAAATGATAATTGAAAGTTAATAAAGAATTCGTGGTGTTGAATTCAAAGATATGCGTCATTTGTAAAGGTTGACATTGTTGAAGAGGATTTGTGCAAATTTGCAAGTTTTTAGGCAGAATGTAAAATTCCACGGGGATGTGAAGAGAATTAGTGCAGACATAGATAGTTGTTCTGCGCGAGCAAAGAGTAAGAAACTCCTAAATCGAGGGAATCCACTCAACAGATTTATTTTCTTTTCTTGTTTTTTTTATCACATTTAATTTTTCAAAATATGTTTTCAAACTTTGATTTTAGTTGGTTGATTTTTCAAAAAGAGAGTTGTTTTGTTATTTATTTATAAAAATTGTTTTTGTTTGTTGTTTTGTTCTTTGTTCGTTGTAATTTTGAACCAACATGTGGTTCGTGGCTTCCATCCATCGCACAGAAGGTAATTGACAAAAAGACACATTTCTGAATGAAACTTCATTAATCTATTCCAACAAAATGTTACAGATCAAGTGAAGGCCAACGCCTCAAAAAGTACAATATGAGAAATGCATCAATGTACATCTAAAATATCTCATGCCAAGTACACATTATAGGCTGAAAATCTCTGGTACATATCACATTGTTGTAATGTAGTAAAGTAGAAAGGAATCTCCTCACAGTCTGTTCTTGCTGTGACGAGCTTCTAATCAAGCTGACCTTCTAAGCCACACTTCAAAACAAGAGTTCCCTTTGCATGTGCTCAGAGGTGAAACCCTCTCATAGCTTGTAAAATAGTAGATCCTCCAGTTCTGTATCTGGCTAAAATCCGTGCGGCATTTTGCTGTCGTCCATCCGTCGGAAGGTTATGGACACCCTGTTGTGCCGTACTCCTGAAATGTAATGCTTGGTAATGTCTGCACTGTTGCCTTTAAGAACAAGCACTGAGCTAACTAGTAGGGGAATCTCCACAGAGCCTCTGAACTCACCAGGGCCGACGATGTCAATTGATGTCAATTTCTTTCCCAAATAAGATGTTACTTTTACTCATAAATGAGACCCTACAAAAAGGCTTTACAAAGTCATGGTGATCGATGTGTGGAGGAATGTATTCACCCTCATCGTAGATGTTGATAGTACAACTATTTGGAATGCAGGTAGCGGGTAGAATACTCCATCTGACCATTCTTTTGATCATCCACTTTATCATTGGTGATAGTGGATCTACTTGATCGTGTCTAAGGATCCCAAGCGGATTCCTTTATCTATCATTTGTGAAGTTATAACAGCAGCCACACTTGATGGTAATCCTCCCTTTTCCTCGCATCCATTTCCTCGGCTCAGAATAGGTCCTTTCCATAAGTAAACCTGCTCGACGTCTGTCCCTTGGTTAAAAATGTAGTCAAGAATACTCTGTTCGTCAGTCTCTGAGAATACTCTGGTATACAGTTCTAATCCCTCTAGTATGTTGATGAATTTTCCCTATACTTCTTCGTAGAACTCGAAGTCTCTTTTATTTACTTTGTTCATTTTATAATATTCCACTGTACTGGGAGTCGGCAGTTGTCGCGGGTATTCCCTCATTTGAACATCAGCTGGAACCCAAGCTGGTGTTGTCTCTAGCTCTAATGAAATGTATGATTCTGCGTCTGACAGGATGTTTGGCTCTGTATCCCTTGGAACATACGGCTCTGCATCCATTAGGACATATAGCTTTGCTTCTATCAGGCAATCAACAGTCTGAGATCCATCATTGGTAGATGCATATTCCTCTAATGTGTTGTAGTGCTGGTAGGTGTAGGACATTGCAGTCCGGGCACTCCACGAATGCCCTCGTAGCTGACGCTCGTGTAGGTATTTCAGCATTGTAGGTAGGGCAACCCGTACACAGAACATCTAAAGATGGTAATATCTTTGGCTTTGTAACAAACTCAAACTCCTCATTCGTAGTGGGCTGGCTGGAGGAGGTCTCTTTCATGCCCGGATCATAAATGTGTCCCTTAGGAATAGGACCGAACAAGTTGTCTGCCTCTTTCTAGAGTCTCTTCTCTTCTCGTAAGAAATCTCTCTATTTTCATCGGCTGACGTTTCTTCGCTGTGTTCTTCGCAGTGGAGCAAACGGTATTGTCGGTGCTATTTTTGGTTGGAGGAGTTGCCCGTAAGAAGCTGTCGGTCACCGGAATCGAAATCATGTCTTCCGCTTCGGAAGGACGTTTTAATTTACATATATATTTAGTTTTAGAAAAATATGAAATCAAACTGACCCCATATTTTTTCATAGTTTGAATGAAAGAGCATTATACCTTAAATCCTGTATCTATTCCGAAGTATAAACACAAGACTTTAGGATGAGGCTCCATCCATTAAAATAAGGAATATATGAGTCCGTTTGGTCTACGAAACCTTTATATTTGTCGACAAGTTCCCCTATTTAATATAAAGAATTAAATAAGTTATATATTAAACTGGGTTCAGACATGCTTCCTATAAGGGAAAGCCCCTATAATTAATTACATCATAAATGACCAAACTCACCTAAGAAGACTCTCGATAAAAATCAAGAAATATTATCTTCAAGGAGTTTCAAAGGGTAGGACTTTTCAATGAGATTGGACGTAGAGGTGTGAAAGGGGATTTGTTCAAATTTGGAACATTTTGTTGTAGAGTCCTCTGAGGAGAAATATTTAGGTGTTTCATCCTGCCAATTTTATTAGTTAGGGCTTACATTTGTGTGAAATGATCACACAAATAGCCTGTAAGATTTGAGGATTTAGGTCGTGACGGACGACAACCTCGGAATCCTAAGACGAGTTAAGGCTTATATTGTATATCAGGGCTATAGAAAGGCCTAAAGATAAGATGAGGATTTACGTTGCATAAGCAAGCAACCTTGAAGTCCTATGGCTTTATTGTTTAAGTCTAAGGAAGGAAAATTGGTTCAGCTGGGGAAGACGAATTTTGTTGTTGAAGATGGTCGTGCTGCCTACCACGCTAGCTCCAAGGTCCTTGCCCTCACGAGTTTGAGTTTTAAAGTGTGTCAAGTTTTGATGTTAAATCAGGTGGAACTATGGTTGAAGTTCCTTAAATTTTATGGGGGCATGTTAAAGTTGATTAGAGTGACACTGGTTAAGATCTCACGATTCCCTCGTTCCTTCCATAATTTCATTTAGACCTTGGGAAGCCTCGTTAGCAACCACAGGTTACCTCCTCTAAGGGATTCCCGATCATCCAATACATACATCTTAATTTAGTTGCAATTATAGTTTTATGTGATGTTTGTGATTAAATTTTGAGTTGTCTTATATTTTGAATGTTGTGGGGGTGAATTTTATCTTGGTTGATTTTAGTATTGGTTTTGATTTTAGTTTTGTGGCAACCCTGATAGTTTTAGTTTTCATGCAGGGTGACATCGTTGTTTAGCATGCAAGTTTGCAGGTATAAAAGCACACTATGAAAGTACAAGAAAGACAACGCAGAAAACTGTAAAATCGTACCTGACGATTCTTCTCGTTCCACCATCTGAAACTGAAAAGGCATGTTAAGGCAATTTATATGAGATAGGCAAGTAAAATTTTGACGACCTATCTAATCCTAGGTCATATCTCGGTGGGTCCTTAAGTGGGTCCTTAATTGGTGGGTCCTTAAGAGTTTAATTAAGGATGATGTTTCCAAGCAAAATTTATTAAGTTTAGTAGATCTCCGAGGTATCCAACAGATCTAGAGAAAGGAACAAGTCCGTGCTACTCTCTCTGTGCCTGGTCGAAAATCCCGAGTACTTTTAAACTTATTAAGTTTCTTAATAATTCATTCTATGAACACCTTAATGCTCAATGAACATTGATGTCTCAATTATCCCTATGAGTAAGGTAATTATCATCTGTAATTTAATTTTGAAAATTATGTGGGTGAAGACTCTTAAAGAGGCAAGTTAGTGTTACTGGAACACTTAACAAAATTTTTGGTTATAATTCGGATTGTAGTGTTTGAAAGATGTTTTAATTTTAAATAATGTTTACTTTTCTAATCCTTATTTAAATGAAACTTGATTTAGCCTAAGTCACTACTAAGCCCTTAAGACCTAGGTGAGTGTCTTAATAAGTTTTGAAAAGATTAAGCTTTAGGTGGTCATAATTCATGATTTAAATTTTATTTAAAAATCAAAATAGGGGTATTAAATTGATTAATTATTGACTTCAAAAGTTAAACCCATAAGCCCTAGGTTCATTTATTTTAATAAACTTCCGAATTTTAAAAATTTAGAAATTTATTAACTTATCTTTTCAATTGGGAAAGTGAGGTTGGTTTCTACCAATTAACCCCTTATTTTTCAAACATCCAAATAAATTGATTAAGATCAGAGGTTACCCATTTCCCTTTTTAAATTAAGCCTAAATGTTAATTAAGGATAAATTTCTAAAATTACATATTTGCCCCTAAGGCTCTAACACTTCATAATTTGTCAAATTCAATTCAAATGACTTTAAAATTTTTATCCTAACTCATTCATGGGTCAATTAAGACATTAGAGGAGAATATGTGATTTTTCAAAATTTAATTTAATTTACATAATTATTTTCATGCAAAAAATAGGACTTTCCAAAGAAAATTCTTAACTTGATCAAGGTAAATCCTAACCACTTAAAATTTTTACTGGAGGTAGACCTAGATCAAAGAAGCCTTTGGACCAAATTTCATGATTTTTTGAATTTTAT
>NW_018165028.1:38710-40690 GCF_001263595.1 Phalaenopsis equestris | reverse complement strand
TTTATTTGATTTATTGGCATTATTTTTCGTGAAAATTCTTTTAGCCTTTAAAAATCATTTTTAAGCTTTAAAATTCAATATCTTTATTTAGAAAACCAAAAATAATATCCCAATTATTCCTAAGTGCTTAGGAAACAATTTAGAATATTTTCATGAATTTTATTATTCTTGTGATATTTATGGATTTTTAACTATTTAAATATTTAAAAATAGGTTAAAAATTAAGTTTTTATTTTAAATATCATTTTATTTTTAGAAAATACCCCTAATCACAGAGAACTCAAAAAACAAAGCTTTATAATTTTTCAGGTTATATTTTGATTTTTAAAAATCATTTTAGTGCCAAAAATGTTATTTATCTTTAAAAATCAACTTCAGTTAGTAAAAGAACTCAAAATATTTTGGAATTTTACTGGCGAGTTCTTTGGATCATAAAAAATAGTGGAGATCAAAAATCAAGTCATTTTGTTGTTTATACTTTTCAAAATTAATTATCTTATTGATTTAGGAAGTGTAAAGATTAGGTGTATTTTAAATGACTTGGCTTATGACAAATTTTCTGAAAGGCTCTCTTGTCATCAGAAACATTCCAAAATTTTCTTGAATTTTTCTAAGCAACATGCTAATTTCCATGATTATTTTAAGCAAATAATGCACATAAACTTGAAAAATGTGATTCTCTGTTTAGGGACCTCTTTTGACTTTGGAAAAATCAGGGGATGTTCCCTAAGATAGAGGCAAAAACATGCTAAAATTCCAAGCTATAATGAAATGTCTATATGCATGGAGAATCAAAAGATTCAAATTAGTATTTAATTAATTAAAAATAAAATAAAATATGCATTACATTGACTTAAACTTATTTCCACGCTATTCTCCTATGTTCACTGAACAAGAGGGTATTTTTATTTTATTTTTGTGATTTTTCTACACTAAGATATGGATTTTTTAAATTAGGAGTCATTTTCTGAATTAATTAAATCCCTATTTATCTATTTAAACGCGAGGTGCCACCTCAACCTACGACGGCTCCGAAGCTCCACGCGACGCGCTCACATTTGACGCTGCCATCCACCTCAGCGCTGACTCGGCCCACGGTTCATGTAAGGAAGTGCTGTCCAGCTTGATCTCCTCTGGACCTCCTCTGCCCATTCGATACACGCTCGATCAAACGGCTCCCCGACATCGTCCCCGATAGAGTGATCCTGTAACCGTCCACACAAAAACCTTAAGATCTCAGCCTAGACTCAACCAAATCGCTTTGGGTTTGATCCTATGGACTCGTCTAAGTGAGACGAACACATTCATACGGTAATCATGCAATTAAATTATGCCTAATCAAATGGAGAATCAAAATAGGCTCGAGAGGAAGAGAAGTTTTATACCTTTGCTCTGAGAAGTGAAGCTTTGATCAGAGAGTCTTGGCTTGTTCATTTTGATCCAAAGAGGCTAGGGATTGAGTCTTTGGTCTTGGTGTGAGGCCTAGATATGATTTTGATCACAACCGGATTTGGGTGTTGGTCTAGAGCTATGGTAGAGGCTCTGTGAGAGGGGATTTTGATGGGGCTTTAGTTCCTTTTATTGTTGTGAAGTTGTGGGTGAGTTTAATTTGAGTTTGGTGGAGTTTAAGGGTGTGGAGAGTTTTTTCCTTTCTTTAGGAAGGTTTTGAGCTCAAAAATTGAGCTCCGACAAGGGGAATCAGGGCAATGTGGTGGTTGGGTTGCATTGAGGAGGTCTCAAAGAGGCTTTGGGATCAATTTGGGGAAGTCTCTTAGAGTAATTTCAGCTCTCCCTCTATGGCCGTGGAGGGGATCATTTTATAAAAAATGGCCTTAGGCTTGTTGTCATGGCCAATTGGTGGTTGAAATGTGCTGCCTAGGTGGAGGGCAAAGAGGCTCTAAGCTTAAATTTATATGATGTGGCCTCTAGGTTTGATTTATGTTTAATCCCATGGGGGTGGCTCTCGGTTTGGACATTTTT
>NW_018165028.1:37379-38700 GCF_001263595.1 Phalaenopsis equestris | reverse complement strand
GAGCCACTAGGCTGGCTGGCCGGCCAGGGGGAGGTGGCTAGGAGCTCAGGGAACCCAGGGAAATATGTCAAAGCAATTTAATGATTTTAGGCTTTGTTTTGGTAAAAACATCTAAGGCTTAAGAAAATATGGCATTAAATCCCTTGATTTAGGGGAGCTTTGGTCCATGGCTTAGTTTAATTGGTTTTAAGCTGTTTAGGCTGGTCACTAGGGTCCAATTCAAGGCTGAGGTGGAGTTAATTTGATGACTTTGGGGTAGTGAGGCCATCTTTAATGCATAGGTTTAATGCGGGTTCAAGTGATCAAAGTTTGGGTTTGGGCTAGGTTAGCCATGTCAATTGACCCAATTGATTGATCAAAATTGTGTAGATGATTGTCATGAAGATTTTTGGTGAAGGGTTGAAGTGATTTTGAGTTCAATTGGTAGGTCAATTTGAGGGATTTTTGAAATTTGGCCAATTTGGGCATGTTGGGATAAACATGGGTCTACTTTGGCCTAGCCTTGGGCTAATTCGAATTTGAATGGTTAAAATGATCAAGGGAGGTATTGTGAATAATTTTCATGAAGGGATAGAGTGGAAATTTTGGGGCTAAGGCCATCAATTTGGTGAGATTTTGAGACATGGCCAATTTTGGGCAAATTTGGGGCTTTTGGACTTAGGTTGAAATCAATTGAATTTAAGGTTTCACCAAGGCCAATTGAAGGTTAAGTTTGATATATGGGGATGTTATGAAGGTTTTTCAACAGAATTTGTGGCTAATGGACTAGGCCATGGGTTCAATTTGGTGGAACCAAGTCATGGGGCCAAAATTGGGGTTTTTATCTAAATAAATATTAGGCTCAAAGAATGGGTCAATTTAGCTTGAATTTGGTTTGTTTTGGTCATATTGAAGGTGAATTTGAGTTTGGGATTGAAATTTAGGGAGATTGGGATCAAATTGATAGACATTTGGAGTGATCTGGGGAAAATATGGTCCTTTAAAGGGTAACTTTTGGGTTTTGATCAAAGATGGTTAAATTGGCCAAATTGGATCATATGATAGTTGAGAAAAATGAAATTTAGAATATTTGGGAGGTTTTGAGAATTTTAGGATTTTTTAGAATTTTTTGAATTTTGGGGTAAGGAGGGTTATTTTGGTAATTGGCCAATTTTGGTGATTTTGGGTAGTTGTGTAGAGAAGAGTTTGAAATTTCTAATGGTGAGGATTCCTTATCTAGTTTTCTAAGAATAGTCAATAGGAAAGTCCTATGGCTAGACCTTAGGCTACTAAAGAGAAAAAACTAAACCTCAACCAAAAGTGAGGTCAACAAATGGACCCC
>NW_018165028.1:31808-37276 GCF_001263595.1 Phalaenopsis equestris | reverse complement strand
GAGTCAGTATATAAGTGCTGACCCTGAGGTGGGAATTGAAATTTGGGTATCAATCCTGAAATAAGAATCATATGTCATAATCCATTTAAGGTGGTCTTGAAACTTATTTCAAAATATGAGAATAGGATTGTGTGGGAGGACCGAATCGAGATGGAAAACACAGAGGCTCACATTCGGCTCCAAAGAAAATATCTGCTACATTGAGGAGGAAAGCGCTAGGACTCACATCCAAATCAGGTGGTAACAAAAAAATATGTGTGTCATGTTAGGAAGGAATCCACTAGGACTCACATCCAATCCAAGAGATGATAAGAAAATATGTGTGTCACGCTAGGAAGGAAAGCACTAGGACTCACATCCAACCCATGCAGTGACAAGAAAATATGTGTGTTACATTGAGAAGGAAAGCACCAGGACTCACATCCAACTCAAGAGGTAACAAAAAAATTATGTGCGTCACGCTAGGAAGGAAAGCACTAGGACTCACATCCAACCCAAGCGGTGACAAGAAAATATGTGTGTCACATTGAGAAGAAAGAATCAGACCAGGACTCACATCCAACTCAAGAGGTAACAAAAAAATTATGTGCGTCACGCTAGGAAGGAAAGTACTAGGACGCCCAAGAGGTGATAAGAAAATATGCGCGCCACGCTAGGAAGGAAAGCACTAGAACTCACATCCAACCCAAGCGGTGACAAGAAAATATGTGCATCACGCTAGGAAGGAAAGCACTAGGACTCACATCCAACCCAAGCGGTGACAAGAAAATATGACTGTTACATTGAGAAGGAAAGCACCAGGACTCACATCTAACTCAAGAGATAACGAGAAAATATGTGCGTAATGTTAGGAAGGAAAATACTAGGAATCACATCCAACCTAAGAGGTGATAGGAAAATATGTGCGTCACGCACTAGGACTCACATCCAACCCTAAGCGGTGACAAGAAAATATGAGTGTTACATTAAGAAGGAAAACACCAAGACTCACATCCAACTCAAGAGATAATGAGAAAATATGCGCGTCACATTAGGAAGGAAAGCACTAGGACTCACATCCAACCCAAGCGGTGACAAGAGAATATGTGTGACACGTTAGGAAGGAAAGCACTAGGACTCACATCCAACCCAACTCACATCCAACCCAAGAACATCCAACCCAAGAAGTGAAAAGAAAATATGTGTGTTACATTGAGAAGGAAAGCACCAGGACCCACATACAACTCAAGCGATAACGGGAAAATATGTGTGCTTATGCAGAAAATATGCAGATTCACACATGTGAATTCGTGGGGAATATGTGAATAGAATATGTTAAGAAATCGAAAGCCTTAACATCCATTGAAGGGGGCCTCACACCGATCTTCAGAGAATTTGAAATTTGAAGAAATCGGAAGCCTTAACATCCATTGAAGGGGGCCTCACACCGATCTTCGGAGAATTTAAAATTTGAAGGAATCAAAAGCCTTAACATCCATTGAAGGGGGCCTCACACCGATCTTTGGAGAATTTGAAATTTGAAGGAATCGTAAGCCTTAATATCCATTGAAGGGGGCCTCACACCAGTCTTCAGAGAATTTGAAATTTAAAGTTATTGGAAGCCTTAACTTCCATTGAAGGGGGCCTCACACCGATCTTTGGAGAATTTGAAATTTGAAGGAATCGGAAGCCTTAACATCCATTCAAGGGGCCTCACACCGATCTTCAAAGAATTTGAAATAAGAAGGAATCAGAAACTTTAACATTCGTTGAAGGGGGCCTCACACCGATCTTTGGAGAATTTGAAATTTGAAATTTGAAAGAATCGGAAGCCTTAACATCCATTGAAGGGGGCCTCACACTGATCTTCGGAGATGGGGAGTCAAAATTTGGGTACTGACCCCAAGGGTCATATGAAAACAGTGTAGAGAGTTTGTAATGTTGAATTTGTAGAAATGTGTCACGTGAAAAGGTTGATTTAGTTGAAGAAGATTTGTAGAGTTTTGTGGAGTTTTGTGCAGAATAAGAAATTCCGCGGGGATGTGAAGAGAGTTAATGCAGATAAAAATAGTTGTGTTGCACGAACAAAGAAGTGTTGCGCGAACAAAGAATAAGAAACTCCAAAAATGAGAGAATCCACTCAACAGATTTGTTTCTTTTTCTTGTTGTTTTTAGCACATTTAATTTTTTAAAATATGTTCTTAAACGTTTTTGATGTTCAGGAATATACTCAATTCCTCTTGGAAGTTCAATTTCTCATGTTATTTATTCATTGGTGATTGTTTTTATTTAAAATTTATTTATTGTTTCGTTCTTTGTTCATTTAAATTCTGAACCAACGCGTGGTTCGTGGCTTTCATCCATCGCACAAAAAGGCAACTGACAGCACAAAAAGGCAACTGACAATAAGGCAACTGACAATAAAGGCACATTTTGAGAGAAATTTCTATTAATCTGCTCCCACAAAGATGTTACAGAGCGAACATAGGCTAACGCCTTGAAAAGGTATAATATATAGTCCATGTCGAAATACATTCAGAACATCTCATGCTATGAATACATTATAGGCTGAATATATCAGATACATATCATGTTGCTATAAAAAGGAAAGTGAACCCTCTGACCATCTGTATCAGGTACGACGAGCTCCTGTCGAGCAGACCTTCTAAGTCATGCTCCAGGATAAGAGTTCCCTTCGCATGTACTTAGAGGTACAACTCTCTCATAGCTCATACGACAGTAGCTCTTCAAGTTCTGGGTTCGGCTAGAATGCATATGGCATTTTGCTGTCATCCATCCTGCGGAAAGTCACAGACACCCTACGGTGTCGTACCCCTGGAATGCAATGTTTGGTGACATCTGTGTTTGGTGGTGACATCTGCACCGTTGCCTTTAAGAACAAGCACTAAACCGACTGGTAGAGGAATCTCTACAAAACCTCTGAACTCACCAGGGCTGATGATATCGATTTCTTTCCCAAATAAAATATTGCTTTTGCTTAGAAATGAGACCGTGTAGAAGGGTCTTACAAAATCATGCAAGTAGTAGGCAGAATACTTCATTTGACCATTCTTTTGATCATCCACTTTATCATTGGCGGTAGCGGATCTACTTGATCGTGTCTGAGTCTGTCATTTGTGAAGTTGTAGTAGCAGTCACACTGGAAAGTAATCCTCCCTTTTCCTCGCATCCATTTCCTTGGCTTGGAATAGGTCCTTTCCATAAGTAAACCTGCACGACCTCTGTCCCTTAGGTCAAAAATGCAGTCAATTATACTTTGTTCTTCAGTCTTTGAGAAGACTTTGGTATAGAGTTCTAATCCCTTCAGTATGTTAATGAATTTTCCCGAAACTTCTTCATAAAATTCAAATTCTCTTTTATTTACTTTACTTATCTTGTAGAACTCTATCATACCAGGAGTTGGCAGCTATCACGGGCGTTCCTTCCTTCGAGCATTGGCAGGAACCCAAACTGGCACTGGTTGATCTGGAACATGAGACTCGACATCTAGCGGGATGTACGACCCTGTGCTCCATGGTACATACTGATTTGTCCCCAGTGGGACATATGGCTCATCCATCATAAAATCTGAAGTCTGAGACCCATTGATGCTTGAGGTATACTATTCCAATGTATTGAAACGCTGTAAATGTAGAACATTGCAATTCAGACATTCTACAAATGCGCCCGTGGCTGATGTCCCAGCCGGTATTTCAGCGTTGCATGTCGGGCAACCCTTGCATAAAACATCTGAAACTGAAAGTGTATCTGACTCTGTCACGAACCCTGGTTCTTCATCCGTGGTGGGTAGGCTAGTAGAAGTTTCTTTTAGGTATGGATCATAAATATACCCCTCAGGAATAGGGGTGAGCAAGTTGTTTGTCTCTCTCTGATGTCTGCATTCTTTTCGTAGCAAAGCCCTCTACTTATTGCGGCTAGCGTTCCTCCCGTCTGGTGTAGCTACCATGGAGGGCATATGGTTGGGCCCTTCCATCGGATCTTTCTCTGTTATCATGTTCTTTCCCTTATGTGATACATTATCATTAGCAGTCACCCTCAGTAGTAAAGGCAATCTCTCTTTCTCTTTGCAGCTGACTACATCCATGAGAGGACCTTTGTAGTCCATGTCAACCTGGTTAAAACCCATGTTGAAGTCTATGGTACCACCCTGCGGTGCCATTGCCTCCTTTAGTGCGAGGCTCCAACCATCCTTGAAAGCAAAGATCAGCCTCTGTCCCGACATTTTTCTGCAGACGACAAGAAAAAACTTCAGTGGGCCAAAACTTGTCATAAAAAAGAACAAAAAAAGTAAATTTTAGTTTGTTTTGGTGAAATGAATTGTCTATTTTATGTATGAGTTTTGTTTAATTTAGTGGAATATTAAGTTCAAAAGGTAGAAAGGAGAAAATTTGAAGTTTAAAATTTCTTTCTTAAAATTTTCATTATATTGAGGTTAATTACAAAATTTGGACTCGGTCATAGACATTTGGCCACATAGATAACCCTAAAACAATTAAAGTTTCCAAAGTTTAAAAGCAAGCAGAGGCAAGCGGCATCAGGTTGCGTAATAGGTTTTCAGATATCGTCCATTTATTGGTAACATGGGTCTTTCGCCTTGGAAGTCCCCTAACTGGTAGGCTCCTCCTGTGTAGACCTTTTCAATGACAAATGGTCTCTCCCAAGTTGGCTCGAATTTTCCACCTATTTTGCGGTGTCCAAGAATAGGCCTTTTGAGCACAAGTACGAGGTCACCAACTTTGAATGTCCTTGGGCAGACCAATTTGTCATGAGCTTGTACCATCTTCGCCTGGTAAAGCTCCAAATATTGTTGTGCTTCTAGACGTTTTCCCTTGAGACTCTTCAGTTCTTCAAGTCTGTGTTTTGCACTTTCTTCCATTGTGAGTTGATTGATTGTGAGTGGATTGACAACGGGTGCCTCTGAGAGATGATGTCTGGATTTCTAGCGGTAGCTCGGCCTCGGCTCCGTAACACGAGCATATAGAGTGTACACTGAGTGAGAGTCCCGAATGTCGTCTGGTAGGCCCACAAGGCTTTTAATAGTTTGTTGTGCCAATCCCTTTTATTTTCATCCAGTGTTTTCTTCAAAATCTGTACCAGTGTTTTGTTGAAAGCCTCAGCCAGACCATTTGCTCTCGGATAGTAAATTGTTGAGTATCTCCAATCTATCCCATGCCTTTCGATGAAATTGTTGATCTTTGTCCTTCTGA
The DNA here is from genome assembly GCF_001263595.1 of Phalaenopsis equestris. Classification (NCBI taxonomy): domain Eukaryota; kingdom Viridiplantae; phylum Streptophyta; class Magnoliopsida; order Asparagales; family Orchidaceae; genus Phalaenopsis; species Phalaenopsis equestris. The sequence continues at coordinate 32,069 of NW_018165028.1, read as the reverse complement.
AAGCTATCCCATTATCGGAAATTATTCTTCATGGTACTCCAAAAAGGTAGACGATTTGGCTTTTAAAAAATTGAAGGACGTGCTGTGTCGTAACCGCACGTAAAGGTACTGTCAGGTCCTGTCTCTACCCATTTGGAGAAATAATCTATAGCGGCAAGTAAAAACCCGTGTCCTTTTGTAGATGGAGGGTCTATCGGACCTATTATGTCCGTGCCCCAACACTTGAATGGCCACAAAGCAACAGTTGGGTGTAGCACATTC
>NW_018165028.1:30023-30708 GCF_001263595.1 Phalaenopsis equestris | reverse complement strand
GAGAAAGTCTGCTAGTATCTGTCCCTTGATAGCACGGAGGGGAACAAAAGTTATATCAAATTGCAATAAGATCATTGACCATCTTGCTAAACGTTCGGAGAGTGTTGGTCGGGTCATCAGATATTGCAACGAATTAACCTTCGAGATTAGGGTAATCTTATGAGAAAACATGTAATGACTAAGCTTTTGAACAACAAAAATCAATGTCAGACAGTGCTTCTCATTTGGTGGATACCTTATCTCCGTTGGTATTACATCTTCTGTAGAGAACGTTTCCCATCAGGGCGTAAGAAATGGGCCTTCTTGTGATGTGGTGTGCCTCAGACTTATCTTCTGTCAGCTTTTCAGTATGCAAATATTCTATTAATGGCTTGCTTAATCTTCGTTGATGTCTGGCAACTGTATTTATTATTTCTTCTTTTCTAAGTTTGTGTAGAGTTTCGGGGTAGAGAAGGCAACCCGAGACAAGACTCGTCTTCCTTGCACTTTGACTTCAATGGAATCCTCAAGGGGACTTACCATTTCCTTAGCAAGTTTTGCTAGAGCGTCGACATGGGCATTATCTCCCCTAGGAATCCGGTAGAAAATCACATCAGGAATCTGGTCGAGCAGCTTCATCGTGTACTGATGGTATTCTGCTATCCTTGGTTTCAGAATTCTTGTATTGTCCGTCGACTTGCCGGGT
>NW_018165028.1:25453-26901 GCF_001263595.1 Phalaenopsis equestris | reverse complement strand
AGTCTTCATCTGTGAAGGTTACCCTTGACTGTTCTTTCAACAAACAAACTTCATCTGAGGATGTGCTGGCCAAAGGAGCTAAGCAAATTTTTGGGTCAAGCAAAGCTGTAACTAGAGACTCTCTCATCTCCTTTGATAGGATCAGAGTGTCGTAGATGCTTAATCGGGCCTGCAACTTCCTAAGATGAGCTGGCACGTTGTAGTTTATTTTGTATTATTCTTTGATTTTATCTTGATTATGTGGTTCTTCCACTGGTGGAGGTGGAGGTATCTCTTCTCAATTCATTATCTGCTTTCCTTTGTCTGTTGGAGCTGTTCTTGGTGGTAACACTTTTCCGCTCCTTAAGTTAACTTCTGTGATTTCTTCTTTTTGAGATATCACTGTTGAATCTTCCAGTATCTTTTCCTCTTCATCAGAAAGATCTAAGTTGATCGTAAGTGGTGTACCGTGATGCTCGAGAGTTGGCTCCTCGTTATTTATGTTATTGTCAACGGTATCATTGATGTCTTCTTTGGACTTGACAACGAGTTCATCAGACTCGAGTACGATTTGATGGTCAATTTGGGGATCGAGGTCAAACCTAGATCACTCAAAATCAGTTATAGAGCGTTAAAAGAGGTCTCGGCTTCGATGATATGAGATTTAGCGATAGCGACTGTCACGAGTTCTCCAACCTTCATAAGTAATGTAATTGCTCCGAGGGCTCTTTCTCCCTTTTGGTTGAATCCTCATAACATCATTTTATCGGCCGTAAGCTCTTGCTTCAATATCCAAATAGATCAATGTTCGTAGGCTCATCATGTTAAGAGAGGCTCCAAGATCCACTAAAACTTTGGATAACACAAATCTGTCGATGTTGACAGATATGTAGAGTGGACGATTAAGGTCGGCGAGACCAAGCAGCGAGTCTTCATCTGTGAAGGTTACCCTTGACTGTTCTTTCAACAAACAAACTTCATCTGAGGATGTGCTGGCCAAAGGAGCTAAGCAAATTTTTGGGTCAAGCAAAGCTGTAACTAGAGACTCTCTCATCTCCTTTGATAGGATCAGAGTGTCGTAGATGCTTAATCGGGCCTGCAACTTCCTAAGATGAGCTGGCACGTTGTAGTTTATTTTGTATTATTCTTTGATTTTATCTTGATTATGTGGTTCTTCCACTGGTGGAGGTGGAGGTATCTCTTCTCAATTCATTATCTGCTTTCCTTTGTCTGTTGGAGCTGTTCTTGGTGGTAACACTTTTCCGCTCCTTAAGTTAACTTCTGTGATTTCTTCTTTTTGAGATATCACTGTTGAATCTTCCAGTATCTTTTCCTCTTCATCAGAAAGATCTAAGTTGATCATAAGTGGTGTACCGTGATGCTCGAGAGTTGGCTCCTCGTTATTTATGTTATTGTCAGAGGTATTATTGATGTCTTCTTTGGACTTGACAACGAGTTCATCAGACTCG
>NW_018165028.1:19956-25443 GCF_001263595.1 Phalaenopsis equestris | reverse complement strand
GCCAAAATCACAATCATTATATTCATAAGACCCCAGAGGGACAAAAAGATAATCATACAAAGTGAAGGGTTCGAGGATTTTCTTCCCTGAATTTGAGACAACCAATCTAGTAGAGGTAGGCCCTATCCTACCCCCCGTGCTATCAATCTTTGTAGTGACGCTTCTCTTCTTCTTCTTTGTCCTTGACGATGACGACTCTCTTGACAAAACCTTCATCTCGGGCTTGGTATGTTGCGGACTCTGAATGGAGGCTTGTTTTGATGTAGGCTGGATCTTGTTCAGTATTTTCTTCAATGATCCGCTCCATACCTCATTCCATCCTTCTTTGGTATTCATTGAAGCTTGTTTCGATGAATCGTGAATTTAATTAAGGACCCTCTTGAGTTCATCCCAAGTTGTACTCCATCCATCTATTTCGACATATGGATCAATTGGGGAGATTGGCTCAGCCAAAATCATGTTTATGGCACCTTTCTCAGGTTCTTTTAAATATTCTTTGGGGATTGTTATGTTCTCTTCTTTAAGGTTCCCCTCAAGCCAATCCTTAAAGACAAAGCATTTTTCTATAGTGTGCCCGAGCAACCGGTGATATGGGCAATAATTTTGTTTATTCTTCTTATCCACCTCTTCGGGCTTCTTTGGATCTGGTAGTTTGAATTTTGACTTCTTCATCTGACTCCTGAATATTTTAGTTATAGCTTCATCCTTGAAAGAATACACAATTTTTGGTTGCATCGATAGGGATATTCTTTTATCCCTTGTTCGAGGTGATCCATGTGTGAAGATAATATTTCTTGATTTGAATGGAGAGAAAGGCTTGTCCCCAGCGGAGTCGCCAGAAGCTGTCGGCCCTATTTTTGGTTAGAGGAGTTGCCTGTCGGTCACTGGAATCAAAATCCCGTCGACCGCTTCGAAAGGATGTTTTAATTTACATATATATTTAGTTTTAGAAAAATATAAAATCAAACTGACACCATATTTTTTCATAGTTTGAATGAAAGAGCGTTGTACCTCAAATCCTGTATCTATCCCAAAGGATAAACACAAGACTTGAGGATGAGGCTTGATCAAATAAACTAAGGAATATATGACATCCGTTTGGTCTGTGGAACCTTTATATTTGCCGATAAGTTCCCCTATTTAATATAAAGAATTAAGTAGAATTTATATTAAGTTGGGTTTGGACATGTTTCCTATAAGGGTAGGCCCCTATAGTTAATTATATCTTAGATGACCAAAGTCACCTAAGAAGACTCTCGATAAAAATCACAAAATATTATCTTCAGGGAGTTTCAAAGGGTAGGACTTTTCAATGAGATTTGACGTAGAGGTGTGAAAGGGGATTGGTCTAAATTTGGAACATTTTGTTGTAGAGTCCAAAGAAGGAAGAACTAGGAGATGTCATAGATCCAGAGGAGAACCTCAGTGACTTCCCAAGCTATCCTATGGTTTGGCTTCAGTTTTGAGGAGAAATATTTAGGTGTTTCATCCTGTCAATTTTATTCGGTTAGGGCTTACATTCGTGTGAAACGATCATACAAATAGCCTGAAAGATGTGAGGATTTAGGTCGTGACGAACGACAACCTCGAAATCCTAGGATGAGTTAGGGCTTATATTTTATAGCAGGGTTATACGAAGGCCTAAAGATAAGATGAGGATTTACATTGCATAAGAAAGCAACCTCGAAGTTCTATGGCTTTGTTATTTAAGTCTAAGGAAGGAAAATTGGTTCAGCTGGGGACAACAGGTTTTGCTGTTGAAGATGAACGTGCTGCCCACCACGCTAGCTCCAAGCTCCATGCCGCGACGAGTTTGAGTTTTCAAGTGTGTCAAGTTATGATGTTAAATCAGGTGGAACTACAGTTAAAGTTCTTCAAATTTTATGGGGGCATGTTAAAGTTGATTAGAGTGACACCGGTTAGGATCCCACGGTTCTCTCGTTCCGGTACCACTATTTTTTATTAGATTCACTTAATCCAAATGAATTTACTAAACTCAACTTAATAAGTTCCATAATTTCATTTAGACCGTGGGAAGCCTCGTTAACAACCTTAGGTTACCTTCTCCAAGGAATTCTCGATCATCCAATAGATACGCCTTAATTTAGTTGAATTTGTAGTTTTGTGTGATGTTTGTGATTAAATTTTGAGTTGTTTTATATTTTGAATGTTGTGGTGGTGAATTTTATCTTGGTTGATTTTAGTCTTTGTTTTGGTTTTGGTTTTGTGGCTATCCTGATAGTTTTAGTTTTCATGCAGGGTGACATCGTTGTTTAGCATGGAAGTTTACAGGTATAAAAACACACTATGAAAGTACAAGAAAGACAACGCAGAAATCTGTAAAAGCGTATCTGGCGAGTCTTCTCATTCCACCATCTGAAATTGAAAAGGCATGTTAAGGCAATTGATATGAGATAGGCAAGTAAAATTTTGATGACCTATCTAATCCGAGGTCATATCTTGGTGGGTCATTAAGAGTTTAATTAAGGATGATGTTGCCAAGTAAAATATATTAAGTTTAGTAGATCTACGAGGTATCCAACAGATCTAGAGAAAGGAGCAGGTCCGTGCTACTCCCTCGCTGCCTGGTAGAAAATCCCGAGTTCTTTTAAACTTATTATGTTGCTTAACAATTCATCCTATAAAACACCCTAATGCTCATTAACATTGATGTCTCAATTATCCTTAAGAGTAAGGTAATTATCATCTATAATTTAATTTTGAAAATTATGTGAGTGAAGACTCTTAAAGAGGCAAGTTAGTGTTATTGGAACACTTAACAAAATTTTTTGTTATAATTGGGATTGTAGTGTTTGAAAGATGTTTTAATTTTAAATGATGTTTACTTTTATAATCCTTATTTAAATGAAACTTGATTTAGCCTGAGTCACTACTAAGCCCTTAAGTCCTAGGTGAGTGTCTTAATTAGCTTTGAAAAGATTAAGCTTTAGGTGGTCATAATTCATGATTTGAATTTTATTTGAAAATCAAAATAGGGGTATTAAATTGATTAATTGTTGACTTCAAAAGTCATACCCCTAACCCCTAAGTTCATTTTGTTTTAATAAACTTCCAAATTTTAATAATTTAGAAATTTATTAACTTATCTTTTCAATTGGGAAAGTGAGGTTGGTTTCTACCAATTAACCCCTTATGTTTCAAACATCCAAATAAATTTATTAAGATCAGAGGTTACCCATTTCCCTCTTTAAATTAAGCCTAAATGTTAATTAAGGCTAAATTTCCAAAATTACATATTTTCCCCTAAGGCTCTAGCACTTCATAATATGTCAAATTCAATTCAAATGACTTCGAAATTTTTATCCTTCCTCATTCAAGGGTCAATTAAAGCATCTGCGAGAAGATGTGATTTTTTAAAATTTAATTTAATTTACATTATCATTTTCATGCAAAAAATAGGATTTTCCAAAGAAAATTCCTAAATTGATCAAGGTAAATCCTAATCCATTAAAATTTTTACTAGAGGTAGACCTAGACTAGAGAAGCCTTTGGACCAAATTTCATGATTTGTTGAATTTTATTTGAATTTGAAGAATTATTTTAAGTTCTGGGGTATTTCTTAATTATAAAATATTTTAAATAGAGAAAATTAAGTTGTAAATTTTTCAAAAGTCTTCCTAAGGTTAGAGAACTCAAAGGAGAAGATTTTATATTTTCCTGAATTTTATTTGATTTATTAGAATTATTTTTAGTGAAAACCCATTTTAGCCTTTAAAAATCATTTCTTAAGCTTTAAAATTCAATATCTTTATTTAAAAAACCAGGAAAAATATTCTAATGTTTCATAAGTGCTTAGGAAATAATTTAGAACATTTTCATGAATTTTATTATTCTTTTGAATTTTATGGATTTTTAATTATTTAAATATTTAAAAATAGGTTAAAAATTAAGTTTTTATTTTAAATATCATTTTATTTTTATAAAATACCCTTGATTGCAGAGAACTCAAAAAACCAAGTTTTATAATTTTTCAGGTTATATTTTGATTTTAAAAATCATTTTAGTGCCAAAAATGTTATTTATCTTTAAAAATCAACTTAAGTTATCAAATGAACTCAAAATATTTTGAAATTTTTATGGTGAGTTCTCTAGATCATAGAAAATAGTGAAGATAAAAAATTAAGTCATTTTACTGTTTATATTTGTCAAAATTAATTATCTTAGTGATTTAAGGTTTGTAAAGATTAGGTATATTTTGAATGACTTGGCTTATGACAAATTTTCTCAAAGGCTCTCTAGTTATCATAAACCTTCCAAAATTTTCTTGGATTTTTTTTTAGAAACATGCTAATTTCCATGATTATTTTAAGCAAATAATGCACATAAACTTGAAAAATGTGATTCTCTATCTAGGGCCCTCCTCTGACTTTGGAAAAATCAGGGAATGTTACCTAAGACAGAGGCAACAACATGCTAAAATTTCAATCTATAATGAAATGCCTATATGCATGGAGAATCAAAAGATTCAAATGAGTATTTAATTAATTAAAAATAAAATATGTATCACATGGACTTAAATATATTTCCACATTATTCTCCTCTGTTCTTTTATGCAAAGATATGGATTTTTAAAGTTTAGGGGCTATTTTCTGAATTTATTAAATGCCCCTATTTATTTATTCAAACCACGGGCTGACTGGACCTACGACGGCTCTGAAGCTCCACGTGGCGCGCTTCTATTTGATGCCGCCATCCACCTCAGCACTGACTCGACCCTCGGTTCATGTAAGGAAGCGCTATCCAACTTGGTCTTCTCCATCCATTCAATATACGCTCGATCAAACGGCTCCCCGTCATTGTCCCTGATAGAGTGATCATGTGACCGTCCACACTAAAACCTTAAGATCTCAGCCTAGACTCAACCAAATCGCTTTGGGTTTGATCCTATGGACTCGTCTAAGTGAGACGAACACATTCATAGGTAATCATGCAATTAAATTAAACCTAATCAAATGGAGAATCAAAATAGGCTCGGGAGGAAGAGAAGCTTTATACCTTTGCTCTGAGAAGTGATGCTTTGATCAGAGAGTCTCGACTCGTTCGTTGTGATGGTTTTGAGTCTCTGGTCTTGGTGTGAGGTCTAGATATGATTTCGATCACATCTGGATTTGGTTTGTGGGTTGTGGTCGAGAGCTATAGTAGTCTCTCTATGAGAGGAGAATTTGATGGGGCTTTAGCTCCTTTCACTGTTGTGAAGCTGTGGGTGAGTTTTATTTGAGTTTGGAGGAGTTTAGACGTGTGGAGAGTTTTGTCCTGTCTCCGGAAAATTTTTGATCTAAAAAATTGGGCTCCGGCAAGGGGATTCAGGGAAATGTGGTGGTTGGGTTGCACTGAGGAGGTCTCAAAGAGGCTTTGGGATCAATTTGGGGAAGTCTCTTAGAGTAATTTCAGCTCTCCCTCTATGGTCGTGGAGGGGAGCATTTTATAAAAATGGCCTTAGGCTTGCTGTCATGGCCAATTGGGGGG
>NW_018165028.1:9727-19930 GCF_001263595.1 Phalaenopsis equestris | reverse complement strand
TGCCTAGGTGGAGGGCAGAGAGGCTCTAAGCTTCAATTTGGATGATGTAGCCTCTAGGTTTGAATTAGGTTTAATCCCATGAGGGTGGCTCTCGGTTTGGCCATTTTTCGACCACTAGGCTGGCTGGACGGCCAGGGCGAAGTGGCTAGGAGCTTAGGGAACCCAGGGGATTATGTCACACCAATTTAATGATTTTAGGCTTTGTTTTGGCAAAAATATCTAAGGCTTAAGCAAATATGACATTAAATCCCTTGATTTAGGGGACCTTTGGTCCATGTCTTATTTTATGTGGTTTTAAGAGGTTTAGCTGGTCCGTTTTAAGAGGTTTAAGCTATAAGAGGTTTAAGCTAGTCACTAGGGTCCAATTCATGGTTGAGGTGGAGTTAATTTGATGACTTTAGGGTAGTTAGGCCATCTTTAATGCATAGGTTCAATGTGGGTTCAAGTACTCAAAGTTTGGGTTTGGGATAGGTTAACCATGTCAATTGACCCAATTTATTGATCAACATTATGTAGATGATTGTTATGAAGATTTTCAGTGTAGGGTTGAAGTGATTTTGAGTTCAATTGGTAGGTCAATTTGAGGGATTTTTGAAATTTGGCCAATTTGGGCATGTTTGGTTAGACATGGGTCTAGGTTGGGCTAAGTCCACATTGAATGGTTTGAATGATCAAGGGAGGTGTTGTGACTACTTTTCATGAAGGGATAGAGTCAAAATAGGGATAGAGTCGGGAGGTGTTTTGAAGATTTTTCATGAAGGGATGGAGTGGAAATGTTTGGGCTTAGGCCATCAATTTGGTGAGATTTTGAGACATGACCAAGGGCTTTTGGACTTAGGGCTTTTGGACTTAGGTTGAAATAAAATGAATTTGAGGTTTCACCAAGGCTAATTGAAGGTTAAGTTTGACATATGGTGATGTTATGAAGGTTTTCAACACAAATTGTGGCAAATGGAGTAGGCCATGGGTTCAATTTGCTGGAACCAAGTCTTGGGGCCAAAATTGGGGTTTTGATCTAAATCAAAATCGGGCTCAAAGAATGGGTCAATTGAGCTTGGATTTGGTTTTTTTGTCATATTGAAGGTGAATTTGAGTTTGGTATTGAAAATTGGGGAGATTGGAATCAAATTGATGGACATTTGGAGTGATTTGGTGAAAATATGGGCCTTTAAAGGTTAATTTGGGGGTTTTGATCAAAGATGGTTAAATTGGCCAAATTGGGTCATTTAATAGTTGAGAAAAATGAAATTTGGAATATTTGGGAGGTTTTGAAAGTTTTTGGGATTTTTTAAAATTTTTTGAATTTTGGGGTAAGGAGGAGTATTTTGGTAATTTGGACAATTTTGGTGATTTTGGGTAGTTTGGGTGTTTTCAAGGTGTTTGAAATGATTTCTAAATCAAGTTGGGTATTTTGGGTAGATTTTGAAATTTTGGCCAAATTTGGGGTCCCAAAGGTATTTAGGTAATTTGGGGAATTTATGGGCAAAAGGCTAGGTTGGGTGTCTTGGTAGAGTTAAGGTACCAACCACCATCAATAAACCATGGACAAATGGAAACCCCATGAGTCTCCCATAAGTATTAAGGGACCAGAGTCTAGAAGTTTAATTTTAGGATAGTGAGTGATTGTGAGTGGAAGTGATTGCAAGTGAGTGCCTTAGCCCTAGACCAACACGGAGGGTCAAACCTATGGTCTAGCAATCCTAAGGGTGACTCATCATGAGTTCCCATCTAATGACCTCACCTACTAAGTGCTATAGGTTATGAACAATATGTGGAACTTCAAGTTTAGTACAGAACAAAGAGAGTAAGGAAGTGTTTAGAATTTCTAAAAGGGAGAGTTCCATCACAGTTTTATAAGAATAGTCAATAGGAAAGTCCTATGCCTAGATCTTAGGCTACTAAAGAAGAAAAACTAAACCTCAACCAAAAGTGAGGTCAACATGTATCCTTTGATTATCAGCAGCAACCAGGCCCCTAGTCGGCGAGGCTATCATGGGTAGCCAGTTGGCGTACTATCATGGATGGTCTTTTGTGGTCAACCTTAGCAGTGAGGGCAGCCCTTTCCTTTTCCCATCGACTGATAACACTCATGAAAGGCCCCTTGTAATCCATGCCAACATGGTTAAATTCTATGTCGGAATCTATAGTACCGCCCTGCGGTGCCATTTCTTCATTTAGTGCGAGATTCCAACCATCTTTAAAGGAGAAGATCAGCCTCTGGCCTGACATTTCTCTGCAGACGACAGGAAAAATGTCAGTGGGCTGAAACTTAGCGTGAATAAGAAGAAAAAAAAGTATTTATTAAAGGAAATTTTGGTTTATTTTTGTGAAGAGATCGTTTATTTATGTGTGAATTTCATTTCAATTAGAGGCATATTAAGTTTGAAAAAAAATGAGGTGACCCTTAGTAGTGAAGGCAGCCCTTCCTTTTCCCGTTGACTAATGAAATTCATTAAAAGCCCCTCGTAATCCATGCCAACCTGGTTAAATTCCATGTCAAAGTCTATAGTGCCGCCTAGCGGTGCCATTTCTTCATTTAGTGCGAGATTCCAACCATCTTTAAAGGAGAAGATCAGCCTCTGGCCTGACATTTCTCTGCAGACGACAGGAAAAATGTCAGTGGGCTGAAACTTAGCGTGAATAAGAAGAAAAAAAAGTATTTATTAAAGGAAATTTTGGTTTATTTTTGTGAAGAGATCGTTTATTTATGTGAGAATTTCATTTCAATTAGAGGCATATTAAGTTTGAAAAAAAATGAGGTGTGTAACTTTCAAAATTTTTATTATGTTGAAGTTAACTTTGTTACAAAAATTTTGGACCCGGTCACAGACTTTTGGCCACATAAATAACCCTAAAATAATCAAAATTTCAAAATTTCAAATCAAATGAAGGCAATCAATGTCAGGTTGTGTAGTATGTCTTCAGGTATCGTCCGTTGATTGGTAGCATGGGTCTTTCACCCTGGAAGTCCACTAACTGGTAGGCTCCTCTTGCATAAACCTTTTCAATGACAAATGGTCCCTCCCAAGTTGGCTCAAATTTTCCACCTATCTTGCGGCATGCAAGAATAGGCCTTTCGAGGATGAGGACGAGGTCACCAACTTTGAAAGTCCTTGGGCGGACCAATTTGTCATGATCTTGTACTATCTTTACCTAGTAAAGTTCCAAATGTTGTTGTGCTTCAAGTCATTTTCCTTCGAGACTCTCTAGTTCCTCCAGCCTGAGCTTTGCACTTTCTTCTGTTGTTAGTTGGTTGGCGACAATGACTCTGAGAGACGACGTCTGAGTTTCTAGTGGTAGTACGGCCTCGGACCCGTACACGAGCATGTAGGGTGTACACTGAGTGGGAGTCCTGAACATCATTCGCTAGGCCCACAAAGCTTCTAGCAATTTGTTGTGCCAATCTCTTTTGTTTTTGTCTAGTATTTTCTTTAAAATCTATACCAACGTTTTGTTGAAGGCTTCAGCCAATTCGTTTGCTCTAGGATAGTAAATTGTAGAGTATCTCCAATCTATCCCATGTCTTTTGATTAAATTGTTGATTATTGTACTTTTAAAAGCTGTCACATTGTCGAAAATTATTCTTCATGGTACTCTGAAAAGGTAGACGATTTGGCTTTTGAAGAACTAAAGGATATTTGGCTTTTGAAGAACTACAGGATGTGCTGTGTCGTAACTTCTCATAACGGTACTGCCTCTGCCCATTTTGAGAAGTAATATGTAGCGACAAGTATAAACCTATGTCCTTTGAGTGTCCTCTGGAAGACGGAGGGTCTATTGTACCCATTATGTCCATGCCCCATCACTCGAATGGCCACGAAGCAACAGTTGGGTGTAGCACATTCGGAGGCTAGTGTAGGTTGGTGCAAGACCAGCAAGACCAGCCCATGCACTTGGCACTGGTGACATTTTCTGGTTGTATCCATGCAGTCGGACATCATTGCTGGCCAATAATGGTGACTGCCACACAATCTGACATGTACTTCTTTGACGATATTATGTGCTTCGGCTTTTTTTAGGCATCGTAGCCACATATGGTCGAACGATCTTTTGCAGAGGACATCAGTAACCAAGGCATATGATATAGCCTTTTTTCTAATGTGATGTGCCTCAGACTTGCCTTCCAGCAGCTTTCTAGTATGCAAATATTCTATTAATGGCTTACGCCAATCTTTGTTGATATCCGCAACTGCAATAATTTTTTCTTCTTTTTTGAGCTTATGTAGAGTTTCGAGGTTGATTTGAGACAAAACTTGTCTTCTATGTATTGAGATTTCAATGGAATCCTTCGGGGGATATGTCAGTTCTTTAGCTCTTTAGCAATTTTTACTAGAGCGTCGGCATGGGCATTATCTCGCCTAGGAATCCGGTAGAAAGTGACGCAGGGGATTTGCTCCAGTAGCTTCATCTCATATCGGTGATATTCTGCTAGTCTTGGTTTCATAATTTCTTATTGTCCAGCGAGTTGCTAGATGACGAGTTGAGAGTCAACGTAGATGGTAATGTTTGTTATATCCATTGAGATTGCCAATTCATATCTGGTGATTAATGCTTCATACTCTGCTTCGTTGTTGGTGCACGGCTCTGTCAGGTGGTATGAGAACCTCAACATACCCTTATCTGGCATGATAAAGATCAAACCGATCCCTGCTTTGCCTGGTATGAATGTGCCTGATCCTTTGTCTATTCTGGCTGACGAAGCTCCGTCGAAGTACATTTCCCAGCATTGCGTGTTGGAAAATTTCATTTGTAGTATTTGCTTGTCTGGTAACTCATCGTTGAGAGGGGAACCAGCTAGCACTGGGTGTGCAGAGAGAAAGTATGCTAGAATATATCCCTTGATAGCACGGAGGGGAGCAAAAATTATATCGAATTGCAATAAGATCATTGACCATCTTGCTAGACGTTCAGAGAGTGTTGGTCGGGTCATCAAATATTACAATGGGCTAAGTTTTGAAATTAGGGTAATTTTATGAGAGAGCATGTGATGTCTAAGCTTTTGGGCGGCGAAAATTAATGCCATGAAATGCTTCTCAATTGGTGGATACCTTACTTCCGTCGGTATGAGACGACGACTCAAGTAGTAGAGTACGTTTTCGTTAACCTCGTTGTTGATTTGGGCTATGAGGGCTCCAAGAGAGTCATTTAAGGCCAATGTATAAAGTATCAAAGGTTTCCCTGGGATAGGGGCTACCAAAATAGAAGGTGTCATTAAATATTGTTTAACGTCCTCAAAGGCCCGCTGGCATTTCTCTTCCCAAATGAATTTGGTGTCCTTTTTAATTAACACTAAGAAGGGCTGACACCTTCTTGAGAGATTAAAAATAAAGCGTCTTAGATATGCCAACTTCCCCTAGAAGGAACGTAGTTATTTTATGGTTTTAGGAGGATGCATTCTAAGGAGGAGGCATTTCCAAGATAGCTTTAATCTTATTTGGGTCGATCTCAATTCCCCGATGATGGACAACTAATCTGATGGACAACGAATCCTAGAAACTTCCCAGAGGTAATGCCAAAGGGGCACTTTAAGGTATTCATTTTAAGGTCATATTGTCGTAACCATTAGAACATAATACTCAAATCATACAAATGGTGTATTTTTTGTTTGCTTTTGATGACCAAATCATCCCACGTATCATTCTACTTGATTGTGAATGAGGTCGTCAAAAATCTTTGCCATTGCACGTTTATATGTTGATCCAACGTTCTTTAACCCAAATGATATCACTGTGTAGCAGAAAATTCTGATTGATGTTCTGAAGGCTGTAAGTGCTGCATTCTCGGGAGCCATCTTGATTTGGTTGTATCTCGATGATCTGTCCATGAAAGAGAAGATTTCATGTGTAGAAGCGATATCCACCATCATTTCTGAAATTAGTAGTAGAAACTCGTCTTTCGGACATGCTTTGTTTAGATCTCTGAAGTCGACGCAAACACAGATTTGTTCATTTTTCTTTTTGATAGGTACAATATTGGCTAACCATATAGAATATTGCTCTTCTTTTACAAAGTTAGCGTCTATTAATTTTTTTTTTTACATCGGCGATAACTTGTTGCTCTATTTCGAGGTGCATTCTTCTTGGAGCTTGTTTTATTGGGGTCATATATTTATCTACCTCGAGTTTATGAACTACAACCTCTGCTGACAGTCTTGGCATTTTGTCATAACTCTGTACGAAACAATCTTTAAATTCTGTTAGTTGGATTCTGTTAATAATCTAATCAATTGCAGAGATTCTTCATCATTGAGTAGAGAACTTATAAATGTAGACCGGGTTTGTTCTTCAGTCCCGAGGTTAATTTCTTTCAATTCATCAATTGTTAATTTAGTTTCCTCCTCAAATTCTTGCGGAGCATCTTCTATTAGTTGATCAGTAGATTCATCCTCTATATTGAGGCAATCCTCTTGTGATTCACTAGTAACAACCATACACAATTTTGAATCATCGACTGGTCCAACTATACCAAATCCGAGACCCTCTTTTGAGTTGAGAGTTCAACTTTTAACATTCCATAATTTTTCAAAAAGTTGTAGTATATCATTTGTCATTTGTTTTGCCCTTGTTGAATTAAATTTTGTATGTAAGGCGAAAAGTAACCAAAAGGTAATTCCATTAATTCATTAGGATCCTCATCCAAATTTACATGATTTAAAATTTGATCAGGTTTGATCCAGCACTACGGACTTCCTTGACCTCTAAACTCTCAACCTTTTGAGGGATGATCGGAGCAAGGGTCATTCTATTTACATAGTGGTTTATCCAATCATACATCTTCTCATATTCGCTTTTCTCAGCATCTTCTAAGGATATCTTGTATTGAGGTTTCCTATGTTTTGTCATCATTATTTCATCTTCGAAACTATCTTCATCACCGATGTTGATGGTTGGCCTAGTTTGTTGAATGATTAAGTTGGTTCTTCCTCGTCTACGTCTCCGGCCTCGACCTCGGATGCACAAACTAAAAGAAGCTCCACCAACTTGTTGTAAGAAAGTAGTGGAAGCTCATTGAAGCAGAGTTGAATGGCCCTGCCATTGTACTTCTTCTAAATCTTTACTTTTGTTTGTTACAATTTTGTGAGAGAGACAATTTTCTTTAGAGGCACCTAGTAGGCAGCATCTTCATGAATGCCAACTTCATGCACTGAAAACAGTTGTAGATATCATTTGATGCAATGTTCTTGTCCTTCTTTGTAGTACTTGATGCACTGGTGTAGAGATGATGGAACCATGTTGTGTTCATGAATCCACGGTCGACCAAGTAGAGCGTTGAAAGAGGTCTCGACGTTGATGATATGAAATTTAGCAGTTGTTGCTAGTTCTCCAACTTCATAAACAATGTAATGGATCCAAGGGCTCTTTCTCCCTTTTGGTTGAATCCTCTTAACATCATTTTATCGGTTGTATGTTCTTGAGCTTTGATGTCCAAATGTGTCAATGTTCTTATCAGAGATGTAGAGTGGTCGGTTGTGGTCGGCGGTACCGAGCAGCAAATCTTCATTGGTGAAGGTCACCCCAAGCCGTTCTTTCAACGAGCAAACTTCATTTGAGGATGTGGTGGCCAACTAAGCTAAACAAATCTCTAGGTCGAGCAATGTTGTAACTAGAGACTCTCTCATCTCCTTTGATAGGATTAGAGCGTCATAGATGCTTAATCGGGTCGGCAACTTCCTAAGATGAGCTAGCACGTTGTAATCCACTTTATGTGGTCCTCTAATTTTCACTTGGTTGTGTGGTTCTTCCACTGGTGGAGGTGGAGGTAGTTCTTCTCGAGTTACTATTTGTTTTCCTTTATCTACTGGAGCTCTTCTCGGGGGTAACACTTTCCCACTCCTCAAGTTTATTTTTGTAATTTCTTCTTCTTGAGGTACCTTTATTGAATTTTCGGGTGTTTCTTCTTTGTCGGAAAGATCTAAGTTGATGGCAAGCACTGCACCGTGGGGCTTGAGGATTGGCTCCTCACTCCCGGTGTTGTCGTATCTGTTATCATTGATATCTTCTTTGGTCTTGTTAGCAAGTTTGCCAGACTTAAGTACGATTTGGGGATCATTTTGGGAATCGAGATCTAAGGTAGATTGGTCATAATCGATTATGTCATCACTAGTAATAGTTAAAACGTAGCCGAAATCATGATCATTATATTCATAAGACCCCGAAGGGGCAAAAAGATAATCATACGAAGTCAGGGGTTTGAGGATTTTCTTCCCAGAATCCGAGACAACCAATCTAGCAGAGGCAACCACTATCCTACCCTCCGTCTTATCAATCTTCATGAGGGAATTCTTCTTTCTCTTTGTCTTTCCTTGTGGCAAAATCTTCATCTCAGGCTTGGCAGGCTGAAGACTCTGAACGGAGGTTTGTTTTGACGCGTTCTGGATTTGGTTCAATATTTTCTTGGACAATTTGCTCTGAACTTCACTCCGTCCATCTTTTTTAGTGTATGTGGAAGATTGTTTCAATGAATTCTGGATTTGATTTCAGACCCTCTTGCCTCTTGAGTTTGTCCCAAGTAGAGTTTGTCCCAAGTAGTACTCCATCCCTCTTCTCCAGTATATGGATCAATTGGAGAAATTGGCTCGATCGTAATCATATTTATGGAACCCTTTTCAGGTTCCCTTAAATATTATTTCAGGATCATTATATTCCCTTCTTTAAGATTATTTTCGAGCCAATCCTTAAAGATGAAGCATTCTTCTATATTTTGTCACAACAATCGGTGATACGGGCAATAATTTGGTTGATCCTTCTTATCGACCTCTTCTGGTTTCTTTGGCTCTGGAAATAGATCCTTCTTATCGACCTCTTCTGGTTTCTTTGGCTGTGGAAATAATGGAAATATGAACTCAGGCTTTTTCATCAGACTTCTGAACATCTTGGATACGACTTCATCTTTGAAAGAATACAACATTTTCTGTCGTTCTGCAAGAGAAATTCTCTTATTCTGAGATGACCATCCTTGAGGCGGTCACTGGTTGGACTGGTTATTCTGTTTCTGAGCCTGCTGTAATGAAGACTGACGAGGATTTTTTGCATATATGTTTATTGGCTATTTTTCTTTATCGACAGTCGCTACTATTCCTGATTTCTTTTCAAACACTCTGGTTGCTGGTTGCCTTGGACTTCTCATGTCTTCTCATGTGAATCCATATGCTTGATTTCTTCTTGAAGACTGCTGGTTTTACTGAGTAGCTTCTAGAAGGATTTATTGGTGAGTCCCTTGAGCATGAAAGCTACTTGGCCATGAATGCTTTTCGAAAAAGCTGAGGTTCACACTTAATGCTAAGGCTTCTCCACCTCAAAATGTAATCCACTAAAGTCACATTGGGCTTTTGCTTTTCCATCATGAGCTCTCTTATAAACACATGACGTTGCGCTCTGACAAATCTCTTCACAAAAAGTTGTTCCAATACGACAAAGGTCTTCACTGATCTATTGGGTAAATCGACATACCAATCGAAGGCAATCCCTGACAAGCTACTGACGAACTAGCTACTGACGAACTAGACAAACTATTGGAAGAGTAAAGCTTCGTTATTTCTTGTGTTGCCACAACTGGCTCGGAAGTGTGCTAGATGTTGTCTGGGATTTCCAATCCCATCAAATATTTTAAAGTTTGGAGCCATGAAACCCTTAAGAAAGGGTACGATATCAAATTCCTCCGGATAAGGTCTACCTTTTAGAATCAACGCACCGCCTTTAGATTGGGTTAAGGCCTCCCGAGCCTGCTCAACTATTTGCTTAAATTCTTTCTCTGGCATAGTGCCCAATGGAGAATTCTTCTTTGATTGCTTATCTTTGTTGGCCGAGCATGCGCAGCTCATCTACGACATTCTCTTCAACGAAAGGTTAAGCCTCGCGCGCAGATGTAGCGGCTCTAGTTTTGATGACATGGACATCCATGAAATCTTCTTTAAGGTAGTCATTATAGTCAAAATCTTCATCATTATTGTTGATGTAAACTCCGTGTTGCCGAGCCAACTTCAAAATCTCAGCCCTGAGATTTTCAACTTTTTC
Organism: Phalaenopsis equestris; assembly: GCF_001263595.1. NCBI lineage: Eukaryota > Viridiplantae > Streptophyta > Magnoliopsida > Asparagales > Orchidaceae > Phalaenopsis > Phalaenopsis equestris. The sequence goes on along the minus strand of NW_018165028.1, from coordinate 9,917 downwards.
TTCAATCATTGATTCTTTGATTGTTTTAAGATCTGGAGAACCCTTGACCCGAGGAAAATATGTTGAGATTTTCATACCTATTTTATACTATTTTTGATGATATTGCACTTTAAAGAAAGGTATTTTTGATGTTTTGTTGCAGGAATGATAAATTAGGGTCAATGGAGCAAAAAGATGCAAAAAGAAGCGA
>NW_018165028.1:4096-8398 GCF_001263595.1 Phalaenopsis equestris | reverse complement strand
TTATTAAAATTACATATTTATTTCAATTGCCTATTAGTGACAGATAAGCAAATTGAATTAGTTGTTGCGATTAAAGTATTTCTTTTCTAAAATCTTAGTTCGTAGTTCTAATATTACTCCCTGTGGAATCGATATCTAGGAATCCATTAGAGCCCTATATTACTTGAGCGATACGTATACATGTGTTGATAAGTGTGACTTTACAATTATTAAATATTTATTATGTCCATATTTATTGAATCTATAACTATTATTAAGTTTTGGTACAGTTGCTGAGGGATTAAATCTTTTAGCAGCAGTATTAAATACTTTATTTTTAAGCATATATAAAGTCGCGATCAACCTTGCTGGACCTCTTCATCTTATTCTTCAATTTTACTTGCAATCGCTGCGACGATGTCAGATACTTCAGACCTTGGCTTTATTCCATGATCTTGCCTTACGAGCTTACTGGACTGTATTGGTACAATGACCTTGTGTATCCATACCTTTTTCTTTAACGATGATGTCTCGGGATGGAGTGTCCTAACAACAACATCGGTATGTCGAGGAAGAGTATGCTCCCCATGGTGCAGACCAGCTACAGTAACGGGCAATCTCTTCATCTTTTTCTTTGGAATTTTAGGGATGTCTTTATAGTGGGTGATCGGTAGGATTCTTAGACCCAGTCGTGACTTAGCTGGTCGACGACCTGCAGTTCTGGTAGTGGTGAAATTTGTGGTGACAATAACAGTGTCGACTCTGCTTCCCGAGTGGAACCAGATAGGAATACGAGTAGGCAAAGCGTCAGTTAACTTCTGAGATTTTTTGGCGGATCAGACATCCTTTAAAATTTCCTTCATGCGAGGGAATATTGCATGTCCCACTCGTTTAAGTAGTTCACTAACTAAACAACCTTCTTTAAAGGCTAGCCTCTGAAAAATGGAACTGACTCGGGTGATAGGAGTATGTTTCTTTCTTTCCACACCCTGTCCATGAAGTGATGGTAATGTAGCGTCGATCTTCTAGATACTTTTGTACCCGTTGGTATCCATCAAAGGATGGAATCTACTCCCCCGCAAAAGTGGATATACTTCTGGTAATCCTGAATTGTCTTGGTGAGGCTTTTCCTCGACAGGTATTTCCTCAGAAGTTTGGGCTTTAGTGGTCCTCCGAACTCTCCTGCTAGAACCCTCCTATTTCGGTTTCTCTTCTGAGTTCGGGTTAGTGCAGTTCTTGAACTCAATCTAATTTTGAATACTGGTGGCGGGACAACCAATCCCTCAATCGGATCTTCAATGACCATTACTTCTTTCCCCTTGCCAGCACCGGGAACAACAGGCTTCGTCGGTTCCATAGTGGCAACAGTAGTCTTGGCTTTCTTGTAAGAAGGGAAGTCCTGAAGACAGTTCAGGTCAAATACAGCAGAAGGCTCTTGAACTTCTGGAGCGGTGACATTCATCACGACGAACGGAGCCTTCCCGAGGATAACCTCTAGGTCTTCAAATCTGGCTCTGAACTTGATTGTGGGAGCAACGTTATGGGCTTCATGGCTGGTTTTCAAGTTGCAAGAAAAGGTCAGCATTGGGTAGGTCATTGCAACAGCTTTAAAACAGAAAGTTCTGGGGTTAGCTATACAGCTAAAACCTTGTAATCTTTAGTGCAAGCACTAAAAATTAATAGAGGTTGATCTTTAGACTGGGTAAGTCTTAGTTTGTTGGAATTTTAAAATTTTTAGTAAAAAAAAGGTAATTTAAAAGTAGAAAAGTTTAATTAATTTTGAAGCGCGCACAACACAAGACAATTTGATTTAATTTGCAAAATAGCAAATCAGATTTGGAAAGGAGGTGTGAAGTGTTTAGGACCCAATGCGGGACCCATTTAGCAGCACACAATGCCCAGGTGGAACTAATCCACCGACACACCTATAGGGGTCCCAACCCCACATGAAGATTTAAAGAGTCTTTAATGGCCTCCCGAACCCCTCTATTTAAAGGTGATTGAACAAACAATCCTGAAGTCCAAAGAGTTGGCCATACTTTCCTAAGACAGAAATGGGTAAAGTATGTCAATGGAAGAAGGGTAATTTGGCCCAAGAGGGACATGGACACCTTACCAATCTATGAAGATAGTACTTTCCTGATTTAAATGGAAAGAGAAACTAATCCTCAGCGGAGTCACCAAAAGTTGTCGGTCACCGTTCGGTCATCGGAATTGAAATCCCGTCGCCCGCTTTGGAAGGACATTTTAACATTTAAGTTTAGAAAAATATGAAATCAAACTGACCCCATATTTTTCATAGTTTAAATGAAAGAGCGTTGTACCTCAAACCCTATATCTATCCAGAAGGATAAACACAAGACATGAGGTTTAGGCTCTATCAAACAAAATAAGAAATGTATGACGTCCATTTGGTCTGTGAAACTATTTTATTTACCGATAATTTCCCCTATTTAATAAGAAGAACTAAATAGAGTTAAATAGGGTTTATATTAAGCTGGGTTTGAGCATAATTCCTATAAGGGCAAGCCCCTATAGTTAATTATATCTTAAATGACCAAAGCCATCTAAGAAAACTCTTGATAAAAATCAAGAAATATTATCTTCAAGGATTTCAAAAGGATAAGACTGTTCAACGAGATCAAACAGAGAGGTGTGAAATGGGATTTGCTCAATTTTGGAGCATTTTGTTTTTGGAATCCAAAGGAGGAAGGTGGAATCCAAAGGATGGATCCGGAGGAGAGCCTCAGTGACTTCCCGGTCTATCCTATTATTTGGTTTTAATTTTATAGAGAAATATTTAGGTGTTTCATCCTCTCAATTTTATTTAATTAGGGCTTACATTCGTGTGAAACAATCACACAAATATCCTATAAGATGTGAGGATTTAGGGGATTTAGGTCATGATGAAGGGCAACTTCAGAATCCTAAGATGAGTTAGGGCTTATATTACACAACATGGTTATACAAAGGCCTAAAGAGGAGTTGAGGATTTATGTTGCATAAGAAGACAACATTGCAATCCTATGCCTTGGTTATTTAATTCTAAGGAAGGAATGCTTTAGCTGGTGGATGGTTTGGCTGGTGAAAACAGGTTTTGCTGTTGAAGATGGCCGTGCTGCCCACCATGCTAGCTCCAAGCTCCTTGCCGTAACGTTTCCAGTGTGTCAACTTATGATGTCAAATCAGACGGCCCTATGGTTGAAGTTCTTTAAATTTTATGAGGCATATTAAAGTTGATTAGAGCGGCACCAGATAGGATCCTACGGTTCCCTCATTCCGACACCATTATTTTCTATTGGATTCACTTAGTCCAAATGAATTTACTAAACTCAACTTAATGAGTTCCATAATTTCATTTAGACCATGAGAAGGCTCGTTAGAAACCGTAGGTTACCTCTTCCAAGGGATTCCCGATCATCCGATAGAGACGTCTTAATTTAGTTGTAATTGTGATTTTTTGTGATGTTTGTGATTAAATTTTGAGTTGTTTTATATTTTAAATGTTGTGGCAGTGAATTTTATCATGATTGATTTTAGTTTTTGTTTTGGTTTTGGTTTTGTGGCTATCATGACAGCTTTAGTTTTCATGTAAGGTGACATTGTTCTTTAGCATGCAAGTTTAAATTTTGTTCATACATGCAGATAAATAAGCATAAAAAGTACAGTATGAAAGTAGAAGAAAGACAGCGTTGTAAACTGTAAAAGCGTACCTGGTGAGTCTTCTCATTCCACCACTTGAAACTCAAAATGCATGTTAGAACATTTTATGTAAATCAGAAAAAGTAAAGTTTTAGTGACCTACCTAACCCTAGGTTATATGGTGGGTCCTGATGCACCTAAAATATATAGTATTTTTAGACACATTTTTATACCTATTTTTTAGATATTGCGCTTTAATGGAAGGTATTTTTGTGTTTTTTTGCAGATACAAGTAAAATTGGAAAAAATTCTTAAGGGTGTGAAGAAGGATCAAATTTGGAGCAAAAAGCTGAAAAATTGTGCAAAAGAGTTTTGGCGCCTAAGTGCCAGATACGACGCTTAAGCGCCGATTAAACAGAGAAGGCAGCACCTAAGCGCCGAGACCCCGCGCTTAAGCACCAGTGGCAGTTACAGATGAGTAAAATCGGATTTTACAGATTTCAAAGAGGTTTCAAAGAGGTTTTTGAGGCACCAATTGGCTTAATAGGTGGTTGTAACCTCCATGGACGAAAATTAACATGAAAAGATGCATCTCTTGGGCAAATATATCAAATCAAGACACATTTTGAAGAGATCCCAAGACACCTCTTGGAAAACTATAAAAGAAAGAAGAGAGGACTT
>NW_018165028.1:0-996 GCF_001263595.1 Phalaenopsis equestris | reverse complement strand
ATGATTGAAGATAATTCATTAGGCCAAATGATAGATTCTCAAGCATCATTAGAAACTTTGAATGCCATAAATAATAAGTAAAATAACCCATATTCAAATTGTTATAACCCAGGTTGGAAAAATCATCCCAACTATAGGTGGAATAACAATTCGGGTGGTAATAATCAACAATGGGGGAACAACCAAGTAAACCCATTGGGAAACTGGAACAACCAAGGGAATAATAATTATAGATCTACTTATCCTCCAGGAATCAACAGTAATACACAATTTAAGGATAAGAAGTTGTCTATAGAAGAAGTGGTGTTACAAATGGGTAATCAATTAGAAAGTCAACGAGCTACAATTAGAAATATTGAGAATAAACTTGGGCAAATCGCAAGTTCATTAAGTAATAGACCCCAAGGTACACTTCCTAGTAATACTGAATCAAATCCAAAATACTAGAATAAAGAACAAGTTAAGGACGTACAACTTAGAAGCGGAAGAGAGTTGGAAAGTAGGGTTCAAAAAGAGATTGAAGTAGAGAGAGAAGAAATTGAAGATTCAAAAGACGACGGTCCAAAAGATTATGAAAGACCTATTTCTCTGCCGAAAATTGATTTAGAAAAACCACCACCTTCATTTCCTCAAAGACTTCGATAATAAAAGTTTGATAAGCAATTTTCAAAATTTCTGGAAATATTTAAGAAGCTTACAATCAATATTCCAATTGCTGAAGCCTTAAAACAAATGCCAAGCTATGTAAATTTTATGAAGGATATTCTCAACTGAAAAAGGAATTTTGAAGATAATGAGACTGTTGCATTTAGTGAGGAGTGCAGTGCTATAATTCAGAAGAAACTTCCTGAAAAGCTTAAAAATCCTTGTAGCTTAACAATTCCATGTGCAATAGGAGACAAATTTTATGGGAAAACTTTATTTGATTTAAGTGCAAGCTTTAACCTTATGCCCTTATCACTATTTAACAGATTGAGATTAGGAGAAATAACCCCT
>NW_018165027.1:690-1316 GCF_001263595.1 Phalaenopsis equestris | reverse complement strand
AAAAATAGTGCCGACAGAGGTGAGACTTGACTGGTACATGCCCTACAGACTTTAGGGCAACGGTAGTAGAAAGAGAGATGATGACAGCAGGCACAACATGGTCTCCTTATCAAAGCTTTGCAGAAATGTGTGATGACGATATCTCTCCTACTTTGTGGATCTATGTAGTAGGCCTATCCTTCCTCAGAATTTCAGTTTTCATCTGAGGTGTTACAGCTCACCCCATCCTCTTTAGTATCATAGCAACGTAGCACTGCTCTTTTATGGCCAACTTTTTAAAAACTGAGCGAACTCGGGTAAGAGGTGTAGGTTTTTCTTTCTTCTTACCTCGATCATGAGATGGTGATGGTAATATGGCAGCAATTCTATGGGTGTTCTCTTCTCTGGGAGCAATGGACAAGGGATGAAACCTACTTCCTTTGAGTAGGGGTGAGCTCTCATGTAATTCCATCTTCTTTTGGGGAGAGATTTCAGTAGAGAGAATTACTCTATTAGTTTTCACCTCTTTCCTTTAAGCTCTTTCTGGTTTCTATTCCTCCTTTGGATTCAAGTGAGTGTTATCTGCTTTAAACTTGACCCAATCTCAAACCCAAACAAACCCCAACGTAAAATAGACGTTGTTTCAT
>NW_018165027.1:0-590 GCF_001263595.1 Phalaenopsis equestris | reverse complement strand
CTTTTTAGTTGTAAGTTTCCTCTGATATGGGGTTCCTGACCAACACACAAACACAAATAACTGTCAGTATGTACCACTATTCCTTTTTGTGGACTTTTTAGTTGTCCACATAATTAGTTTTGTAATCACTGTTTTCAATTTCAAGATCAAAATTATTGATGTTGACCTACATACAAAGCAGACTTATGATCTAATTTGATAACTTCTAATGAAGTTTGACCATTGATTAAACTTGATAAAGAAATACATAGCTTATAATGACCAACGAAAAGATTACTTCCAAGTAATGCTTTTTTAAATCAATTCTATTAGAAGTATTTTTTCTTCTATACTTAATTTGATTTTTGTACTTTTGCTACATCTATCTTACCATGTAGATCATCTATTTAGGTGTTATTTTTTAATGTTTGGTGCATAACCAAATCATTTTAAAATTTCATAAATTTGCATCATATTATTTTTTAGTAAGCTTAATGTGAATAATTTTGATTTGCTAATGGATGTTTTATGATTGAAAAATAAGAAAAACTGAAATCATGTTGATGATTGTGGTTTTGTATTTGTAAAATATTACTAATTGAAAAAAAAAA
>NW_018165026.1:301454-303437 GCF_001263595.1 Phalaenopsis equestris | reverse complement strand
AGCCATGTCAATTGGCCCAAATAATTATTTAATTTAGTGTAGATGATCGTAAGGAACAACTTTGATGAAGGATGGAAATGGTTTTGAGTTCAATTGAAAGGTCAAATTGAAGGAATTTTGAACTTTAATCAATTTAGTCATGTTGGGCTTGGCTTGAGTCTAGCTTGGGTTAGCCTTAGGCGAAGTCCAAATTGATTATTATAAATGGTCAATAGGGACCTCATGAAGATTTTTAAACATGATTTGGATGCCAATTTGGAGGTTAAGTCAATCAATTGGGTGAAATTTGGGGACTTAGCCAATTTGGGGCGAAATTTGGGAATTTTGGATTTAGGCCAAAATCAAATGGATTTGAGGCTTCACCAATGTCAATTGATGGTTGATTTTGATGTATAAGAATGTCATAAAGATTTTTCAACATTAATTGAGGCCAATTGACTAGGCTATGGGTTCAATATGGTGAGATTAAGTCATATGGTCAAAATTGGGGCTTTGACCCAAATCAAAATTGGGCTCAAATCATGGACCAATTGAGCTTGGATTTGGTTTAGTTTGGTCTTATAAAAAGTGAATTTGAGTTTGGGATTGGAATTGGGGTCAATTGAGATCAAATTGGTGGACATTTGAGTTGGACTTGGGGAAATTTGGGTCTTTAAAGGGCAATTTGGGGATTTTGCTTAAAGATGGTCAAATTGGCCAAATTGGGTCATGGGGTAGTTGAAAGAAATGAAATTAGGAATATTAGGGGTTTATTGGAATTTTTTGGGAATTTTTTGAATTTTTGGGATTTTGGGTCCAAGAGGGGTATTTTGGTAATTAGGGGGTGTTTTAGGGGTAAAAGGCCAAGATGGGTATTTTGGTAGAATTGAGGTACCAATAATCACCAATAAGCCATAGAACATTGAGAACCCCATTTTGGGTCCTCTACTTAATGGTCTTAGCCAAACCATAGCCCTAGGGCTAGTAGGTTTAGGGGACCACCTACATGAGTATCCCAAAAGATCAAGGGATCTAGGCTAGAATTCAGGGTTGTGAGTGATTATGGGTACAGATAAGTGTAGTGAGTGCCTTAGCTCGAGACCAACACCCAAGGTCAACCCTAAGTTCTAGAAATCCTAAGGGTGACTCATCTTGAGTTTTCCCCACAGTGACCCCACCTACTAAGTGTTTAGAGGTTATGACCAATATGTGGAACTTCAAGTTGAGTGGAGAAGAGGGTAGAATTTCTAATGGTGAGGGTGCTATGTCTAGTTTTCTAGGAATAGTCAACAGGAGAAGTCCTATGGCTAGACCATAGGCTACTACAGAGGAAAAACTAAACCTCAACCAAAAATGAGGTCAACAAATGGACCCCCAATAGGTGTGGTGTGTTGGGCAAGTAGACCACATGTATTGGCGTTGACCGACGAGATCAACAAAAACCAATAAAAACTCCTAAGTCAGCAGATCCAGAAGTACGTGTAGAGTTGTGTGTGTGATTTATTTCTGCTAGGGAATTAGCAGGTGATCGTCTGATTGAAATCAAGGAGTAGGGACTCTCGCTGGGGATTGGTGAGTGAATTTTGAGTTATAAAATTTTAAAGATTTCCAAAGGATGGGAGTCAAAATTTAAGTGTTGACCCCGAGGTAGGAATTGAGATTCAAATATTGACTCAAAAAGAGGGAGAGAGAGCGAGTCAGAGTGTAAGGACCTACCCTGAATATAATGAATCATAAATGTAGGATTGATTCGGAAATGAGAATTGAAATGTAGGTCAATTCTCCAAAGAAGGTGTCAGAATGTAAGTATCAACCTCAAATGTAACGAATCAGAAATGTAGGACTGATTCAAAAATGAGAATTGAAATGTAAGTCAATTCTCAAAAGAAAGTGTCGGAATGTAAGGTCTGACCTCAAATGTAAAGAATTAGAAATGTAGGACTGATTCAGAAATGAGAATTGAAATGTAAGTCAATTCTCAAAAGAAAGTGTCGGAATGTAAGG
>NW_018165026.1:300155-301250 GCF_001263595.1 Phalaenopsis equestris | reverse complement strand
TCCGACCTCAAATGTAAAGAATCAGAAATGTAGGACTAATTCAGAAATGAGAATTGAAATGTAAGTCACTTCTCAAAAGAAAGTGTCAGAATGTTAGGTCCAACCTCAAATATAAAGAATCAGAAATGTAGGATTGATTCAGAAATGAGAATCGAAATGTAGGTGAATTCTCAAAAGAAGGTGTCGGAATGTAAGGGCCGACCTCAAATGTAAAGAATCAGAAATGTAGGACTGATTCAGAAATGAGAATTGAAATGTAAGTCAATTCTCAAAAGAAAGTGTCGGAATGTAAGGTCCGACTTTAAATGTAAAGAATAAAAATTGTAGGACTGATTCAGACATGAGAATTGAAATGTAAGTATCAATTCCGGGAGATAGTCAAAATTTAGGTATCAATCTCGAAATGTGAGAATCAGGATTTTTGTACTAATTTGAAGATGTGATTTGAAATTTACAAAGAGCTTGTGAAGTTGAATTTGCGGTAGTGTGTCATGTAAAGTGTGTCAAGTGGAAATGTTGATTTTGAAGAAGACTTGTAGAGCTTCATGGAATTTTGTGCAGAATGTGAAATTCTATGAGGATGTGTAGAGAGTTAGTTTAGATAACGATGGTTGTGCTGCGCGCACAAAGAGTAGGAAATTCCGAAAATGGAAGTATCCACTCAACAGGTTTATTTTATTTTCTTGTTTTTTTTATTGCAATTGATTTTTCAAAAATTTGTTTTCAAAGTTTTAATTTCAATTTATTGATTTTCAGAAGAAATTTGTTTTGTTATTTATTTATTACAATTATCTTTTATTTGTGTTTTATTTATTGTTGAAAATTTGTCGTTTCGTTCTTTGTTCATTGGAACTCTGAACCATTGCATGGTTCGCGACTTTCATCCATCGCACAAAAAGGCAATTGACAAAAAGGCACAACTTGAGAGAAATTTCCATTAACCTGCTTCAATAAAGATGTTACAGATCAAACATAGGCTAAAGCCTCAAAAGGTACATCATGTAATCCATGATGAAATATATTGAGAACCCTCTCATGATATGAGTACATCATAGACTGATTACATCAGATACATGTCATGCTTGTTAAAAGAAA
>NW_018165026.1:297747-300047 GCF_001263595.1 Phalaenopsis equestris | reverse complement strand
GTTCCCTTTGCATGTATTCAGAGGTACAACCTTCTCATAGCTTGTAAGGAAACAGTTCCTCCAACACCGGTTCTTACTATCCAATTCCGGGTCCTGCTGGAATCCATATGGTATTTTACTGCCATCCATTCTGCGGAAGGTTACAGACACCCTACGGTGTCGTACTCCTGGAATGCAGTGCTTGACAACGTCTGCACCGTTGCCCTTAAGTACAAGTACTGAACAAACTGGAAGAGGAATCTCCACAACCCCTTTGAATTCGCCAGGGCCAACTATATCAATTTCTTTTCCAAACAGAATATTGCTCTTACTCATGAACGAGACTATGCAGAAAGGCCTCACAAAGTCATGATGGCAATGTGTGGGGGAATGCAATCACCTTCTTCATAAATGTTGATGTTACAACTGTTGGGAATGCAAGTAGCGGGTAGAATAGCCCACTTAACCATTCTCGTGATCATCCATTTTATCATTGGTTGTAATGGATCCACTTGGTCGTACTCGAGGATCCCAGGTGGATTTTCCTGTCTATCGTTCATAAAATTATAGCAACAGTCGCATTGGATGGTTATTCTTCCCTTTCCTCGCATCCATTTCTTCGGCTCGGAATACGTTCTCTCCATGAGAAGGCCCACTCGACCTCTATCTCTTAAATTGAAGATGCAGTCCAAAATGTTTCTTTCATCAGTTTCAGAGAAAACCCTGGTATATAGCTCCAGGCCTTCCAATATGTTGATAAATTTTCCCTGAACCTCTTCATAGAACTCAAATTCTCTTTTGTTTACCTTGCTTATTTTGTAGTATTCTACCATTCCGGGAGTTGGCAGTTTCCTGGGGTGATCCCTCCTCCGGGCCTCGGCTGGAATCCCGGTGCTGGCCGATCCGGAATATGAGATTCAGCCTCAAGCAGGATGTATGATCCTGGGCTCCGTGGTGCGCATTAATCCGTCCCCAGTGGGACATACGGCTCATTTGCCACAAAATCTGGAGTCTGAGACTCGTTGGTGCTTGACGTGTATTCTTCTAAGGTACTAAAATGTTGTAGATGTAAAACGTTGCAGTTCGGGCATTCTACAAATGCGCCCTTGACTAATGTCCTGACTGGTTGGGCAACCTCTGCACATGATATCTGGGACCGGGGGTACATATGATCCTGTCAGAAATCCTGATTCTTCATCTATAGTGGGAAGGCTGGCAGAAGTCTCTCTCAGATCTGGATTTTTCTCTCAGCTCTGGATTCAGATCTGGATTGTAGATATGTCCCTCAAGAATGGGGGTAAGAAAACCGCTTACATTTTTTTGACGCTTGTGCTCTTGTCGCAGAAAGACACTCTGTTTCTTTCGGCTTGCATTTCTGCGTTGCGTCCTACAGAGTGGAGTATTTGGTAGCTGTTCACTATGGGCGGCTATTAATCCCCTTGCTGGAGTAGCCATCATGGAGGGTAGTCGGTTGGGCCCCTCCATCGGATCTTGTTCTGACCCTGACGTGACACATCGTCTTGAGTGGTCGCCCTCAAGAGTGAGGGTAGTCCCTTCTTTTCTTCATTGCTGACTATGACCATTAGAGGACCGTCGTAGTCCGTATCAATCTGGTTGAAATCCATGTTGAAATCTATGACACCTCCTTGTGGCGCCTTCCAGCCGTCCTGGAAGGCAAAGATCAGTCTCTGTCCTGACATTTTTTCTGCAGACGACAGAAAGAAATATCAGTGGGCCGAAGTTTGGCATGAACAAGAACAATACAGAGTATCCATTAAAGTAAATTTTAAATTTTTTTTGTGAAAAGGATTACTCATTTTATGTGTGAGTTTTGTTTTAATTTAATGGAATATTTAAATCCAAAAGTAGAAAAGAGAACGTATAAAGTTAAAAAATTTTCTGAAAATTTTCATTGTATATGAGATTAATTACAAAATTTGGACCCGGTCATAGACATATGGCCATATAGATAACCCTAAAACAATTAAGGTTTCAAATTTTCAAAGCAAGCAGAGGTAAGTGGCATTAAACAGCATCAGATCGCGTAATAGGTTTTCAGGTATCGTCCATTTATCGGTAACATGGGTCTTTCACCCTGGAAGTTCACTAACTGGTAGGCTCCCCCTGTATAAACCTTCTCAACGACAAATGGTCCCTCCCAAGTTGGCTCGAATTTTCCACCTATTTTGCGGCGAGCAAGAATATGTCTTTTGAGCATGAGTACGAGGTCACCAATTTTGAATGTCCTTGGGCGGACCAATTTGTCATGGGCTTGTACCATCTTTGCCTGGTAGAGCTCCAAATGTTGTTGTGCTTCCAAT
>NW_018165026.1:294076-297641 GCF_001263595.1 Phalaenopsis equestris | reverse complement strand
CCTTAGTCCCGTACACGAGCATATAAGGTGTATACTGAGTGGGAGTCCTGAAAGTCGTCCGGTATGCCCACCGGGCTTCTAACAGCTTGTTATGTCAATCCCTTCTATTTTCATCCAGTGTTTTCTTCAAAATCTGTACCAGTGTCTTGTTGACAGCTTCAGCCAGACCATTTGCTCTTAGATAGTAAATTGTAGAGTATCTCCAATCTATCCCATGTCTTCTGACAAAATTGTTGATTTTTGCGCTTTTGAAAGCTGTCCCATTGTCAGAGATTATTCTTCACGGTACTTCGAAATGGTAGACAATTTAGCTTTTGATGTGCTGTGCCGTAACCTCACATAACGTTACTGCCTGATCTTCTCTACAAAAAGCCCTCGCCTCTGCTTGAAACTGTTGCATGTCCCTCTCTGCTTCGTCCAAAGTCATTGCTTCATCTCCTAAACCCTCGTGATATGGTAGGAATAGGAGCTAGCAGGGAACACGACAGTGGGATCGTGGGTTAGAGTGACCAAAAACTCCCAATTTTCTCTTCCTTCCACTCCTCTGCTACTTGAAATGACAATAATATCTGAGTCTTTAATCTTCATTTTCATTTTTTATCCCGACTGGTGAGCGCCACATAATCCGGCATGTACTAATCCGGCATGTACTTCTTTGACAATGTTCTGTGCCTCGGCTCTGCTCAAACACCGTAGACACATTTGGTCTAACGATCTTCCGTAGAGAACATTTCCCACCAGGGGGTAAGACATGGTCCTTATTGTGATGTGGTGTGCCTCAGTGCCTCAGACTTGTCTTCCTCAGCCTTGTCTTCCGGCAGCTTTCCAGTATACAAATATTCTATTAATGGCTTACGCCAATCTTTGTTGATGGCTGCAATAGTATTCACGGTTTCTTCTTTTCCAAGTTTGTGTAGAGTTTCAAAGTCGCTTCGAGACAAGACTCGACTTCCTTGCACCGTGACTTCAATGGAATCCTCCGGGGGACACGCTATTTCCTTAGCGAGTTTTGCTAAAGCGTCGACATGAGCATTGTCTCCCCGAGGAATCCGATAGAAAGTCACCTCAGGAATCTGCTCCAGGAGCTTCATCGCGTACAGATGGTATTCTGCTAATCTTGGTTTTAGAATTCTGTATTGTCTGGCGACTTGCTGGATGACAAGTTGAGAGTCACCATAAATGACAATGTTCGTTATATCCATTGAAATCGCCAACTCCAATCCGGTGATTAAGGCTTCATATTCTGCTTCATTGTTGGTACATCGCTCCGTCAGGTGGTACGAAAACCTCAACATACCCTTATCTGACGTGATAAAGATCAAACCAATCCCTGCTATGCTTGGTATAATTGTGCCTGATCCCTTATCTTTCCTAGCGGACGAGGCACTATCGAAGTATATTTCCTAGCGCTGCACACTGGAAAATTCCATTTGTAGTATCTGCTCGTCTGGTAACTCGTCGTTGAGAGAGGACCCAGCTGGCAGTGGGTGTGCTGTGATAAAATCTGCTAAAATCTATCCCCTGATAGCATGGAGGGGTACAAAAGTTATATCAAATTGCAATAATATCATTGACCATCTCGCTAAACGTCCGGAGGTCGGGTCATCAATTATTGCAATGGATTAACTTTTGAAATTAGGGTGATCTTATGAGAAAGCATGTAATGTCCAAGCTTTTGAGCGGTGAAAATTAATGCCAGACAATGCTTCTCAGTAGGTGGATACCTTACCTCCGCCGATATTAGATGACGACTCAAGTAGTAGAGAGCATTTTCTTTTCCCTCCTCATTGACTTAGGCTAAGAGGGCTCCAAGAGAGTCATCCAAAGCCGCGGTATAAAGTATCAACGGTTTTCCTGGGATAGGGGCTGCCAAAACAGGAGGTGTCATTAAATATTTTTTAATGTCCTCAAAGGCTCGCTGACATTTTTCTTCCCAAATATATTTGGCGTCCTTTTTAATTAATGCCGAGAAAGGCTGACACCTACCTGAGAAATTAGAAATAAAGCGTCTTAGATATGCCAACTTCCCCTGGAAGGAACGTAACTGCTTCAAGGTTTTAGGCGGAGGTATTTCTAAGATAGCTTTAATATTACTCGGGTTGATCTCGATTCCCCGATGATGGACAACGAATCCTAGAAATTTCCCGGAGGTGACACCGAAGGCGCACTTTAAGGGATTCATTTTAAGGTCATATCATCGTAACCATTCAAACACAATCCTCAAATCATACAAATGGTCTATTTTTCATTTACTTTTGATGACCATATCATCCACGTATTCTACTTGATTGTATGATTGTAAATGAGGTCATCAAAAATCTTCGTCATTGCACGCTGATATGTCGCTCCGATGTTCTTTAGGCCGAACCACATGACTGTGTAGCAGAAGATTCCAATCGGTGTTCTGAAAGCTGTAAATGCTGCATCCTTGAGAGCCATCTTGAATTGGTTATACCCCATTGTATCATGATGATCCATCCATGAAAGAGAAGATTTCATGTGTTGAAGCAATGTCCACCATCATTTCCGGTATAGGTAGTGGGAACTCGTCTTTCGGACATGCCTTGTTCAAATATCTGAAGTCGACACAAATGCGGATCTGTCCATTTTTCTTTTTAACCTCTACAATATTGGCTAACCACGTGGGGTACTGCTCTTCTTTAACAAAGTTGGCGTCTATCAATTTCTTTACCTCGGCGATGACTTGTTGTTCTATCTCGAGGCACATTCTCCTGGGAACTTGTTTTACTGAGGTTACAATCTTGTCCACCCTAAGTTTATGGACTGCAACCTCTGCTGACAGCCCTGGCATTTCATCGTAGCTCCATGTGAAGCAATTTTTGAATTCTGCTAATAGTTTGACCAGTTCTGCAGATTCTTCGTCATCAAGTAGAGAACTTATAAATGTAGGCTGGGGTCATTCTTCAGTCCTAAGGGTTAATCTCTTTCAATTCATCGATAGTGGATTTAATTTCTTCCTCAAATTCTGGCAGAGCATCTTCTATTGGTTGATCAGTAGAGTCATCATCTACATCAAGACAATCTTTTTTTGACTCACTAGTAATAACCATGCAAAATTCAGAATCATCGACTGGTCCAACTGTACCAAATCCGAGACCTTCTTTTGAATTGGGAATTCGTCTTTTAGTATTCCACAATTTTTCAAAGAGTTGAAATTTATCTTTTGGCATTTATTTTGGTAAATGTCCTTGTTGAATTAACTTTTGAACACAAGGCGAGAAGTAACCAAAAGGCAATTCCATTAATTCATTAGAATCAACATCCAAATTTACATGTTTTTCAAGCTCAGTAGAGGTAGAAGCAAGGTAAAATTTGATTGGGTTTGAACCAACATTATGGAATTCCTTGACCTCTAAACTCTTGACCTTTTGGGGGAGAGTCGGAGTAAGGCTCATAGTATTCACATAGTGGTTTTGTTGACCTCACTTTTGGTTGAGGTCTAGAAAACTTCTTTAGTAGCCTAGGTCTAGCCATAGGACTTTCCTATTGACTAGTCTTAGAAAATTAGAAGAGGTACCCCACCATTAGAAATTCAAAACTCTTC
>NW_018165026.1:293124-293804 GCF_001263595.1 Phalaenopsis equestris | reverse complement strand
TGTAGGGATGATGGAACCATGTTATGCTCATGAATCCACGGTCGACCCAATAGAGCATTAAAAGAGGTCTCGACGTTGATGATATGAAATTTAACGATTGTTACAAGTTCTCCAACCTTCATAAGTAATGATATTGATCCAAGGGCTCTTTCTCCCTTTTGATTGAATCCTCTTAACGTCATCTTATCTAGGATGAGCTTCTGAACGTCGAAGTCCAAATGTGTTAACGTCCGTAAACTCATCAAGTTAAGAGATGCTCCAGGATCCACTAAAACTCTGGATAACACAAATCTGCCGATGTTGACGGAGATGTAGAGCGGACGGTTGTGGTCGACAGTACCGAGCAGCAAGTCTTCGTCTGTAAAGGTTACCTCTGAATGTTCTCTGAATGAGCAAACTTCATCTGAGGATGTTCTAGCCAACTGAGCTAAGCAAATTTCTGGATCTAACAAAGCTGTAACAAGAGATTCTCTCATCTCCTTTGACAGGATCATAGCATCGTAGATGTTTAGTCGGGCAGGCAACTTCCTAAGATGAGCTAGCACATTGTAGTCTACTTTGTATGAACCTCTGATTTTATCTTGATTATGTGGTTCTTCCACTGGCGAAGGTGGGGGTATCTCTTCTCGAGTCATTATCTGTTTTCCTTTGTCTGCTGGAGCTGTTCTTGGTGGTAACAC
>NW_018165026.1:288704-293109 GCF_001263595.1 Phalaenopsis equestris | reverse complement strand
TCTGTGACTTCTTCTTCTTGAGATATCATTGTTGAATCTTCTGGTGTCTTTTCCTCTTCGTCGGTGAGATCTAAGTTGATGGCGAGCGGTGCACCATGACGCTCGAGAGTTGGCTCTTCGTTATCAGTGCTACCGTAAGGGATATCGTTGATGTCTTCTTTAGACTTGACAACAAGTTCATCGGACTCAAGTACGATTTGTGGATCATTTTGAGGATTGAGATTACAACTAGCATGGTTATAATCAATCACATTATTACCTGAAATAGTCAAAATGTAGCCGAAATCACAACCATTATATTCATAAGACCCCGGAGGGACAAAAAGATAATCATACAAAGTCAAGGGTTCGAGGACTTTCTTCCCCAAAAAAGCTGAACCAACCAATCTAGTAGAGGAAGCCCCTATCCTACCCCCCGTGCTATTGGTCCTGACAGTGAAGCTTTTCTTTTGCTTGTTCTTTATCCTAGACGATGACGAATTTTCTGGTGAAATCTTCTTCTCGGGCTCGGTATGCTGCAGACTCTGAATGCTTTTATGCAGACTGTAGCTTGTTCAGTATCTTCTTGGATGATCTGCTCCAAACCTCATTCCATCTTTCTTCGGTATTTGTAGAAGCTTGTTTCGATGAATCCTGCATTTGATTGAGGACCCTCTTGAGTTCATCCCAACTTGTACTCCATCCATCTGTTCCGACATATGGATCTATTGGGGAGATTGACTCAGCCGAATTCATGTTTATGGAACCTTTTTCAGGTTCTCTCAAATACTCCTTTGGGATTTTTATATTCTCTTCCTTGAGCTTCTTCTCAAGCCAGTCTTTAAAGACGAAGCATTTATCTATAGTGTGTCCAAGCAACCGGTGGTATGGGCAATAATTTGGTTCATTCCTCTTATCCACCTCTTCGGGTTTCCTTGGATCAGGCAGTTTGAATTCTGGCTTCTTCATCAAGCTTTTGAATATTTTAGGTACAACTTCATCTTTGAAGGAGTAAACAACTTTCTGTCGCTCTTACAGGGATACTCTTTTACCCGCTGTTCGAGGTGATCCTTCCTAAGACGGTCGTTAGTTGGATTGACTGCTATGTTTCTGAGAGTATTGGGATGTAGATTGGCGATGATCTTTTACATATATCTTTATCGGCTTCTTTCCTTTGTCGACAATTACGACTACCCCTGATTTCTTTTCAAACACTCTGGCCACCATAGCCTTTTCGTGCGGTTCCATGTGCTTCATTTCTTCTTGAAGACTGCTGCCTTTACTGAGTAGCTTCTCGAAGGATTTGATGGTGAGTCCCTTAAGCATGAAAGCTACTGACCCATGAATGCTTTTGAGTAGAATCTCAATCGCTTGATATTCCTGTAGCTGAGGTTCACATTTCATGCTAAGGTTTCTCCATCTCAAAATATAGTCTGTCAAGGTTTCGCTAAGCTTCTGCTTCTCCATCATGAGTTCTCCAATAGACACATGATGTTGCGCCTCAATAAATCTTTTCACAAATAACTGTTCCAATTTAGAAAATGTTTTAACTGATCCGTTGGGCAAGTCAGCGTACCAGTTGAAAGCAATCCCTGACAAGCTGCTAACAAACTGCTGGCAGAGTAGAGCTTCACTATTCCTTGTGTTTCCACAATTGGAACGGAAATGTGCTATGTGCTGTCTGGGTTTTCTTGTCCCATCGAATATCTTGAATTTTGGGTCCCTTGGGGAAAGGCACGACATCAAACTCCTCCGGATAAGGTCTGCCCTTTAAAATTAATGCACCATCCTTGGACTGGGCTAAGGCATCCCGTACTTGTTCAACCATTTGCTTGAACTCTTTTTCTGGCATGGCACTTGATGGAGAATCCTTCTTTTGTTGTTCTTCTTTGTTTTTGAAGTAGCCTCCCTTCTTTAATCTGTGATGTGTATGATTTATGGCTGGTTAAACTCTGGAGAAGCCAATCTTGGTGCTTGCCCCTGAATGGTGGCCATGGCGGTCATAGCTGCAGTCATCTCTTCTATTCTTTTCTCCAGTAGAACAACTTGCTCATCCCTGAGGAGGATAATCCTACGCAGCTCATCTACGGCGTTCTCTTTGATGTGAGGTTAAGCCTCGCACGCAGATGTGGTAGCTTTGGTTTTGATCACATGGATATCCATGAAATTTTCCTCCAAGTAATCATTGTAATCAAAATCCTCATTGTCACTATCTCGAGCCAACTCAGAAATCTCAATCCTGAGTTTCTCAACTTTTTCTTCAATTATCGATTCCTCGATTGCTTTAAGATC
Source organism: Phalaenopsis equestris (assembly GCF_001263595.1). Classification (NCBI taxonomy): domain Eukaryota; kingdom Viridiplantae; phylum Streptophyta; class Magnoliopsida; order Asparagales; family Orchidaceae; genus Phalaenopsis; species Phalaenopsis equestris. Next base: position 290,838 of record NW_018165026.1, on the reverse strand, counting down.
TGGAGGACCCTGATGGAAATCCTCAACTTGTTCCTCCATCTCGCTGGCTATTGTCGCGACGATGTCAGATATTTCAGGCACTGGTTTTGCTTCCTATCTTGCAGGTTCACTGAACTGTATCGGTGTAGCACCTTAGGTATCTCATACCTTCTTCTTTTTTGACAATGATGCCTCAAGACAGGGCGTCTCAGTAGAGACATTGGAGTAGAGACATCAACATCAGTATGTCGAGGGAAGGTATGTTCCCCATGGTGTAGACCGACTACAGTGTCAGGTAATCATCTTGTCTTTCTTTCCATGATTGTAGGAATAATGGGTAAACCTCTCGGACCCAGTCTTGCCTTAATCGTTCGGTGACTTGCGGTTCTGGTGGTGGTATGATCAGTGGTGACCATAACAGTATTGACTCGGTTTCCCAAACGGAGCCAAACGGGAACATAACTCAAAGAAAGTCCCAAATATAGAAAAATTATCCATAAATATTTCCATTCCATGCTCTATAAAATTGGTAAAAAATGACATCATGCATCTTGGAAATGTTGCAAGTGCATTGCATAGTCCAAAAGGCATTCTACGAAAAGAAAATGTTCCATATGGGCTTGTAAACGTTGTTTTCTCTTGATCATCTAGAGCAATAGGAATTTTATAAATTTTATAATATCTGGTATATCCATCTAGAAAGCAATAGTATTTGTTCCCAACCAATCTTTCCAACATTTGATCTAGAAAGGGCAAAGGAAAGTGATCTTTTTAGTGGCCATATTTAGTTTTATATAGTTAATACAAATTTGCCAACCAATTACTTGTCTTATTGGTACTAATTAATTTTTCTCATTTTCTTCAACAATCACTCCTTTCTTTAGAACACAGTAAATTGGGCTTACCCAAGAACTATCTGAATTAGGATATATATAATATCCTTTCATTTCTTGATTTTATTCATCAACTTTAGTTTCTCTTTGGATCCTTATTTCAACTTCTTTTCCACTTCGTAATTGAATAACTTTCGTAATTGAATAAACTTCGTAATTGAATAACTTTAATTTGATCTTTATTTTGATCTTTTGGATTAACTTCCAGAGTACTTGGAAGAATTCCATAAAGTCTATTACTAAGTGCAGTAGCAATATATCCTAATTGATTTTCAATATTTCTAATAACAACCCCTTGATTCTGTATTTAATTTCCCATATTCAACATTACTTCTTCCATTGTCAACTTCTTTTCCTTAACTTGTGGGTTAGGGTTGGAGTTAAATTTTAGAGGATAATAAGGTCAAAAATTAGGATTTCCTTAATTGTTCAGATTTTTTTATGGATTCACCGAATTATTATAATTATTCCAACTAATATTAGGGTGATTTTTCCAAACAGGCTTAAATTAGTTAGAATAGAGATTGTTATTTCGATTATTTATAGCATTTAAACTTTCATAAGATGATTGAGTATTAATAATTTATCCTAGTGAATTCTCCTCTAATACTGGGGGTTCTTGAGAATAATTCATTCCAATTTAATCAATCTTTTTAGAAATAACAACAATTTGAGATGCCAAAATAGACATTGCATCAGAATCATGAATACTAGCTACTCTCTTAGGATTTACCCTTTCATTATTAGGATTTACCCTTTCAGAGGGCTATTGAAAATTATTAGTAGTCATTTCTTCAATTAAGGAATGTGCTTCATCAAAACGTTTTGACATTAATGAACCACTTGCAGCAACATCTATAATAGATTTTAGTGATCATATTAATCCAATGTAAAATGTTTGAATTATTAACCAATTTGGTAAAGCATGATGTGGACATTTCCTAAGAATATATTTAAATCTTTCCTAAGCTTCATTCTTCATATATCGATTCCCCTTCAAACTGACAAAAAGATGTAATATCATTTCTAAGCTTAGCGGTTTAGCGGTTTGCAGGGGTGGAAAATATTTAGCCAAAAATTTTTTGTGATAGTTTTCCCCAAGCTCTAGATCTAGGTGCTAATGAATTTAACCAAGCCTTGGCTTTATCCCGCCTTGAAAAAGAAAAAAAGTCTAAGCTTAACTATATCATTAGACACTCCGTCATATTTAAATGTAGCACAAATTTCAAGAAAACTAGCAAGATGTAAGTGAGTTCAAGAAA
>NW_018165026.1:282537-288608 GCF_001263595.1 Phalaenopsis equestris | reverse complement strand
CACAGGTTTAAGAGCAGGTTTAAGCTCAAATGAATTAGCAGCAGCATCAGGATTTTGAATAGTCAAGTGAAGTTCATCTGCTGTCGAACTCGCATAATCTTTTAAAGGTCTTTATCGATTTTAGTTTATTAGATTATCTAAGTTATTCTCCATTTCTTGTAAATTTTTAATTTCTCTTTATTGTTTTTGAATTTTTTTAATAGTACATTCTAATTCTGAATCGTAAGGTACTAAACCTTCAGATCCAATATTTCGTATAAACAAATAAAGCAAGCAAAGTAAACCACTCTAATAAAAAGATTTCTTTTTAGATTTTTATTTTTAAATTTTTTTTATTTTTTTTAATAATAATAATTTTTTATGGTATATATATTATCTCTAAATTTCCTAATTTATCAAAACTATTTAATTCAATCGTTACCTTCCCCACGCAACGGTGCCAAAAACTTGATTCGACTTTTTTGTTGCGATAGATTTTATAAAATTTAATTAAATATAATTAATTAAAATTTAGATTCTGTGCAAATATACATAATGTTATCAAGTATTAATGAACTTTCTATTTGAGGCTCAAATATCGATCCAACGGGGAAGGTTTAAATTGGAAATGACAAATTTGTTAGGAAATTCACAGAAAGTCAATTGGAATCATTGTCACTAATTTCAATTTTTGAGAATTAACTAAAATTAAAATTTTAAACTATTATCAGATCAAATATGCAAAATTTAAAATAGTAAATACTAATCTATTAACTATGTTTATGTAACGGAGATTCTTATGTGAAAAATCATCCTTCCCACTACTATGAGGCTATGGTAAAATGAGATGAGATAAATGTTCATAATATTTATTGTGCCAAATAAGTGAAATTTTAACTCTCTACCCTGATACAGTGCATAGAAAATCATTGGCTAATATCAATGTTTAGTCCTTAAATCCGTGCATAGGCTAGGAGGATATAGGCTAGGAGGATATCGGCTCCCACTCCAGAGGTCCCACTTCCCTTCACCTGAAGGCTAGCTTCCGCTTCAGTTTTTAAACACTCAGATTGAATTGAAGATTTTAGTCTGTCACCCTAAAGGTTCTCCAATTTTACATCCAACAAGGAATATTTCCCTATTTATTTGCACTTAATTCCATAAACGATGTTCCCCTTCATGAAATCAAATGTGATCCTTACTTTGTTGTAGAACTCATACTCCATTTCCCCGATCATATGTTTCACAACACATTTTAATAATTCAATTGGCCAGATGAAAAAGTAAATTAAGTTTGGAGTTCAAAAATCATCATAATTTATTTTACAACTTAATATTAGCACATTCATATTGTCTCTTCATCTCAACATATCTTAGAGTGGGGAGAAAGATAGATGGAACTACTCATATTTCAAGAGACTTCATGAGAAAGAAAGAAAGAAATAGCAAAACATAAATTTCATATATAAAAGAAAGTTCATCCAACACTAATAAACAAACAATACTTATCATAAAACTCTTTCATAAACAAACAATCCTTCGTAGCCTTTCCTTAGAAATGCAGGAAGAAGATATCTCTGACTTTTCTCCTTCTCCAACACTCTTAGAGAAAGTTTCACACCAAATCTCAGCACAAAAACTGTAAATTATGAAAGCAAATTCACTAATTGACTCCAACATGGAAGTGGAATGGAATGATGTGGTGTGAAAAATGAAAGTAGAGGAGTGAAAAATGTAGAGAAGCGAAAAATGTAGAGGAGCACTTTTTCTGATGAAATTCGATCCCAAATAGAGCCTAAGGTTGGTTCTCTAAGAGGTGCATGTTGACCTCACTTTTAGTTGAGGTTTAGTTTTTTATCTTAAGTAGCCTAGGGTTTAGCCATAGGATATTCCTATTGACTATTTTTAGAGAACTAGAAAAAGGTACCCTCACCATTAGAAGTTTTAAACTCTTCTTTTCTCAACTTGAAGTTGCACATATTGGTCCTAACCTCTAGCACTTAGTAGGTGGGGTCATTATGCGGGAGCTCAAGGAGAGTTCTTAAAGGGATATTTGACCTTAGGGTTGGCTTTGGGTTTTGGTCTAGAGCAAAGGCACTCACTTCACTCACAATCACTCACTACCCTAAACCCAGAATTTCCTGACTTTGGTCCCTTGAGCCTTTGGGAAACTCATGCAGATGATCCCCTAAACCTACTAGCCCTAGGCTAGAGTTTAGCTTAGACCAGTACATAGAGGACCCAAGTGGGGTTCTCATTGGTCCATGGCTTACTTTTTGTGGTTAGTTCCCCAATTTTACCCAAAGTACTCAGCCTAGCCTTTTGCCCCTAAACTCCCCCAAATTACCTAAGTACCCTTGAAACCCTAAATTTGGTAAAAAATTTCCAAATTTATCCAAAATACCCAAACTTGTTCAAAAATCATTTCAAATCATTTGACAACACCCAAATTACTCAAAATCACAAAAAATTGCCAAATTACCAAAATGCCCCTCATGGGCCCAAAATTTCAAAAATTATAAAAAATCCCAAAAATTTTCAAAATATTCCAAATATTCCCAATTTCATTTTTATTAACTACCACATGACCCAATTTGGCCAATTTGACCATATTTCATCAAATCCCCCAAATTACCTTTAAAGGCCCAAATTTCCCCAAATTCAATTCAAATATCCATCAATTTGATCCCAATCTCCCTAAATTTCAATCCCAAACTCAAATTCACCCTTAATGTGACCAAAATAAACAAAATCAAAGCTCATTTGGCCTATGCTTTGAGCTCAATTTTGATATAGGTCAAACCCTCAATTTTGGGCGTATGACCTAATCTCACCAAATTGAACCCATAGCCCACAAAATTGACCACAATTATGTTGTAAACTCTTCATAAACTTCCTAAACATCAAACTTGATCAATTATTTTTGGTTAAACCTCAATTTCACTTAATTTCAACTTAAGTCCAAAAATATCTAAATTTGCCCCAAATTAGCTGTCCCCAAATTTCACTAAATTAATTGCCTTAATCCCAAAATTGGCACCCAATTCATATTGAAAAATCATTTTCATGACATTCCTATTGACAATTCTCAATAATCAATTTGGACTTAGCTCAAGCCTCGCCCAATCTAGACCCAAGTTTAACCCAACATGTCCAACATGATCAAAATTCTAAATTCCTTCAAATTGACCCTTCAGTTGAACTCAAAATCCTTTCAATCGTTCACCAAAAATGTTCATTACAATCATCTACATCAAGTGCATCAATCAATTGGGCTCAAGGACATGGCTAGCCTAACCCAAACCCAAGTTTTGGTCATTTTCACCCACTTGGACCCATGCACTAAATGTTGCCTAACCACCCCAAAGCCATCAAAATAATGACTCCACAACCATCAGTTGGATCCTAAGATTGAGGAAAAACTCACCTAACCACCTAAGCTAAGCCATGGACCAATGGTCCCTAAAATCAAGGGATTTCATGCTATAATTACTTAAGCTTAAGATTATTTTTGCCAAAACTAAACCCAAGCCCATTAAATTACTGTGACATATTCCCTTGAGTTCCCTAAGCTCCTAGCCACCTCCCCCTGCCATGGTCGGCTGGCCTAGCCACCGGAGAAGCCAAAACTGAGGGTAACCCCTATTAAACTTCACCCAATTCAAACCTAGAGGCCACCTCACCCAAATGAGATGTTAGAGCCTTTGTTCCCTCCACCTAAGCACCAAATTGCACCCCCCAATTGGCCATGACAGCCACCCCTTAGCCATTTTTATAAAAGATCACCTCCATGGCCACGGAGGGGGTGCTGAAATTTTCTCAGAGAGAGCTTCCCAAATCACTCACAAAGCTTCTTTGAGACCTCTTCAGTGTAATCCAACCACTTTCCCCCACTGATTCCCACTGTGGAAGCTTAATATTGAGCTCAAACTTCTACCTAAAATCATGACAGAGCTCAATACTCCTCCACAGTCCACCAAACTAAAATTAAACTTACTTACACCTTCAAAACACTGAAAGAAGACAAAACCCCATCAAATCTTTCTTCCATAGAGCCCCTAACATAGCTCTAGACCAAAACCTGATATCGAGCTTGTTCGAATTCACACTTAGACCTTACACCAAAGAAAGAGGCTCAATCCCTAACCTTCTTGGATTCCAAAGAACGTGTCAAGCACCTCTGATTGAAGTTTCCCTTCTTAGAGCAAAGGTATCGAACTCCTCCTCATCCCGAGCCTATTTAGATTCTCCATTTACTTTGAGTTGATTTCATAGCAGCTTAACTATATGGATATGTTCCTCTAGTTTGACGAGCATTTAAAAAAAATCACTTAATTTTGTTGAGAAATGAGGGAGATATCAAGCTTGAAAGATGGACGATTCTTGGGCTAGGCTATCGGGGACGATGATGGAGTGCCTTTCAATCAAGCGTGTATCAAATGGACGGTCAAGATCAAGCCAGGCAGCGCTTCCTTACTCGAACCGCGAGACGCCTGGCTGCTAGCATGGACGATAGCATTGAATGGGAGTGCGCCGCGTAGCGCGCCGCGTGAAGTTTCGGAGCCGTCGTAGGATGACGAGGCGTCGCGCGTTTAAATAGATAAATAGGGATTTAAATAATTCAGAAAATACTCCATAACTTCAAAAAAACAAATCGTGTAGAAAAATTACAAAAATAAAATAAAATAACCCTCTTGCTCAGTGAACAAAGGAGAATAATTTGGAAATAATTTTAAGTCCATGTGATGCATATTTTATTTTTAATTAATTAAACATTGATTTGAATCTTTTAATTCTCCATGCATGTAGACTTATCACCGTAGCTTGAATTTTTGGCATATTGTAGCCACTGTCAAGGGGAACATTCTCTAATTTTTCTAAGGTCGGAGAAGACCCTAGACATAGATCCATATTTTTTAAGTCTATGTACATTATTTACTAAAATTAATCATATTAATTAGCATGTTTCTTAGAAAAATCCAAGAAAATTTTAGTAGGTTCATTATGACCAGAGAACTCTTAGGAAAATTCTTTATGAGTCAAGTCATTCAAAATAAACCTAATTTGACTAAACCCTAAATCACTAAGATAATTAATTTTGGAAAATATAAACATCAAAATGACTTGATTTTTTATCTCCACTATTGTATAAAATCCAGAGAACTCCCCATAAAAATTTCAAAGCATTTTGAGTTTATTTGATGGCCTAAATTGATTTTTCAAGTTAAATATCTTTTTTTGGCACAAAAATGATTTTTAATGATCAAAATATAACTCAAAAAATTATGAAAACTTGCTCTTAGAGTTCTCTGTGATCTGGGGAATTTTATAAAAATAAAATGGTCTTTAAAATAAAAATTTCATTTTTTAATCCCATTTTAAATATTTAAATAATTAAAAATTCATAAAAATCACAATATAATAAAATTCATGGAAATGATCTAAATTATTTTCTAATAATTAGAAGCAATTGGAATATTTTTTCCTGAATTTCTAAATAAAATTATTGTATTTTGAAGCTTAAAATAATTTTTAATGGCTAAAAAATATATTTCCAATAAAAATAATTCAAATAAATCAATGAAAAACTAGAAAAATATAATATTTACTTCTTTGGGTTTTCTGACCTCAGGAAGATTTTTTGAAAATATAAACTTAATTTTACCCATTTAAAATATTTTATATTTAATAAATAACCTAAAAATTAAAATAATTACAACAATTCAAATAAAATTCAAAAAATCATGAAGTTTTGTCCTAATGGCTCTTTGGTCTAGGTCTACCTCTAGTAAAAATTTCAAGTGATTAGGCTTCACCTTGGTCAGTTATCAAATTTTCTTTGAAAAATCTTATTTTTGCATGAAAATAATTATATAAATTAATGCATAAAAATAATTATATGAATTAAATTAAATTGTGAAAAATCATATTGTCTCCTCTGATGTCTTAATTGATACATGAATAAGGTAGGATAAAAATTTTAATGTCATTTGATTTGAATTTGACAAATTATGAAGTGTTAGAGCCTTAGGGGCAAAAGTGTAATTTTAGGAATCTGGCCTTAATTAACATTTAGGCTTAATTCAAGGAGG
>NW_018165026.1:278699-282514 GCF_001263595.1 Phalaenopsis equestris | reverse complement strand
AGGATTAATTGGTAGAAACCAACCTCACTTTCCTAATTAAAAGGATAAATTAATAAATTTCTAAATTATTAAAATTTGGAAGTTTATTAAAATTAAATGAACCTAGGACTTAGGCGTATGACTTTTGAAGTCAATAATTAATCATCTTAATACCCCTATTTTGATGTTCAAATAAAATCCAAATCATGAATTTTAATGAATCATGAAATTCAAATAATGAATCATGATCACCTAAAACTTAACCTTTTCTAAATTAATTAAGACACTCACCTAGGTCTTAAGGGCTTAGTAGTGATCTAAGTAAAATCAAGACTGATTAAACAAGGATTAGAAAAGAAAACATAGCTAAAATTTAAGACCTTTAAAAACACTACGAGCCCGATTAGGACCAAATTTGGCTAGGTGTTCCAACAACACTAGCTTGCCCCCTTTAAGGATGTTCACCCGCATAACTTTCAAATTAAATTACAAATGATAATTACCCTATTCTTAGGGATAATTAGAACATTAATATTCATTGAGCATTAGGGTGTTCATAGGGCGATTAATTAAGCAACACAATAAGTTTAAATGAGCTCGAGGCCTTTCACCAGGTAGTGAGAGGGAAGCATGGACCTGCTTCTTTCTCCTAACTTGTTGGATACCTCAGAGGTCTACTAAACTTAATGTGCTTTGCTTAATAAAATCATTCTTAATCAAACTAATAGGGACCCACCAAGATATGACCTAGGGTTACGTAGGTCACCAAAACTTTACTTTTCTGCTTCATATAAAATGCCCTCACATGCATTTTGAGTTTTAGGTGGTGGAACAAGAAGACTCGCTAGATACAGTTTAACAATTTACAGTGTCGTCTTTCTTGTTTCTTGTACTGTCTTTCTTGTACTTTCATGCTGTACTTTTGATGTTAATACAAACCTGCATGCTAAACAACAATGTCACCCTGCATGAAAACTAAAACTATCAGGATAGCCACAAAATTAAAATAAAAACTAAAGTTATCCAAGATAAAATTCACCGCCATAACATTCAAAATATAAGACAACTAAAATATAAAACAACGATATAAAACAACGCAAAATTTAATCACAAACAACACACAAAACAACAACTACAACTAAATTAAGACGTCTCTATCAGAAGATCGGGAACCCCTCGGAAGAGGTAACCTACGATCGCTAAGGAGGCTTCTCACGGTTTAAACAAAATTATGGAACTCATTAAGTTAAGTTTAGTAAATTCATTTGGACTAAGTTAATCCAATAGAAAATAGTGGTTCTGGAATGAGGGAACCGTGGGATCCTATCCGATCTCACTCTAATTATCTTTAAAATCCACCATAAAATTTAAAGAACAACAACCATAATGCCACCTGATTTAACATCATAATTGGACACCCTAGATAACTTAAACTCGTCATGGCAAGGAGTTTAGAGCTAGCATTGTGGGCAGCGCGTCCATCTTCAACAACAAAAAATGACTTCATCAGCTAAACCAATTTCCTTCCTTAGAATTAAATAACATACCATAGGATTTCGAGGTTATCTACCTAGTTGAACATAAATCCTCAACTCATCTTTAGGCATTTGTACAACCATGTTGTACAATATAAGCCCTAAACTCGTCTTAGGATTTCGAGGTTGCCGTTCGTCACAACCTAAATCCTCACATCTTCTAGGCTATTTGTGTGATTACTGCACATGAATGTAAGCCCTGAATTAATAAATTTGGCAGAAGCAAACACTTAAATATTTCTCCTCAAAATCGAAGCCAAACCATAGGATAGACTGGGAAGTCACCAAGGTTCTCCTCCAGATCTATGACATCCCCTAGTTCTTCCTCCTTTAGACTTTACAACAAAATGATCCAAATTTTAACTAATCCCTTTTCACGCCTCTTCGTCTGATCTCATTGAAAAGTCCTATCCTTTGAATTCCTTGAAGATAATATTACTTGATTTTTATCGAGAGTTTTCTCAGTTGACTTTGGTCATTGAAGTTGTAATTAACTATAAGGGCTTGCCATTATAGGAAGCTTTTCTCGATCCAAGCTTAATATAAACCCTATTTAATTCTTCATATTAAATATGGGAAATTATCGACAAATAAATTGATTTCGCAAACGTCATATATTTCTTAGTTTATTTGTTCGAGTCTCATCCTCAAGTCTTGTGTTTATCCCTCGGGATAGATACAGAATTTGAGTTAGACTGCTCTTTCATTTAAACTGTGAAGATTATGGAGTCAGTTTGATTTCATACATTTCTAAACTTAATTTTATATGCAAATTAAAGTGTCCTTCCGAAGCGGGCGATAGGATTTCGATTTTGGTGACCGACAGCTTCTTACGGGCAACTCCCCCAACTTTTTAGTGCGGATAGTGCCTCCAAAAACTCTTCAAAAAATCGTCCAAATACATTGAAACTTCTAGAAACGGGGTCTGTATCACCTTTGGCGCCGTCAGCACTGAGTAAAAAAACTTTGCGTTAATTTGTTTTGTGCCGTCGGCGCTGCCGCGCGGAGCATTTCTTCAAAAATGTCATTTTGACTCTAACTTTCATCCTTTTTGCTTTTTTTTTGCTTTAAGCCCTAAAAATCAACAACCTGCAAGAAAACATCAAAATACCTTCCATTAAAGTGTAATATCATAAAAAATAGGTATAAAATATGGGTCTAAAAATGCATATATTTTTTGTGTATCAAAATCCCCAAACTTACATGTTACTTGTACTCAAGTAACTCCTTTACGAAATAAAAAATATGACTTATGATAAAGACTTTAATTTTTAGACTTCCGTATTTTAGTTTTCCACATATAATAGTATAACTTAAGAAAAATTCAAAACAACCCTAGTTAATACTAAAGATGTAAAGATATTTAATAATTAAGCCTAAGGCTTTTGATCCTGTATTTCTTTCAAGAAAAATTGCAATTTATTATATTAAAGTCACTTAGCAAGTTCATATGAAAAAGAACTTCATAAAACTTTATTAATAAATAAGTTAACATTCAAATAAAAAGTTTAGAAAATGTGTTCAAGTCTTTTTCTTTAATTTGATTCAAGTGAAGCCAATTTTTAATTAGACATCTCCTCAAGCTTCTCCCCATATATTTTTTTTTCTTTTTCTTTTCGCTTCAGGATCATTTTTAATCCCCTCTTTTTTTATTTCTTCTTTTCTTCTCTCTTTTTTTTTATATGTCAGGATTATTATATCTCGATAACAATTATTTTGAACTTCACTATATTCTTGTTAAAGTTAAAAACTTTTTACATTTTTTCACTTAACAAATTTATATTAACTTAAAGATCTCATAAAGTTTAATTCTTTTCTTTTTATATGAATCTTTTAAGATTTTAAACACTTCAAAAATATAAATTTCCTTTACTAAAAATAGAAAAACATAGTCTTACTCTCTTTTACCAAATATCTTAGCCCCTAGAATTAACTTTTATTATTGAAAATTTTTACTTAAATTTACTGTATATTTAGAAACATAAATATAGTTATCGAAAGTTTACCTCTAATACCAAAGGTCATGTTTAATTTAAAATTTTGAAAATATAATTAAGTGAGGACAAATAAAATTAAGTTCTTTCTCTCTTTCTAAAAATGATTTTTCCTCTTCTACCCCTTAAACTTAAAATTTTAAAAGATCTTTACATGAAGAGCTTTAAAAATGAAGGGTAAAAGAAAGTATTAAATACATTAAAAAAAATTTATACCTAATGGAGATTTTGATTTTTGAACATAAATTTTGAAAATACTGCAGGTGCTAAAATGAAAACTACAAGGCTAAAAACATTAAAAAACTAC
>NW_018165026.1:274126-278679 GCF_001263595.1 Phalaenopsis equestris | reverse complement strand
AAAATGAAAAACATTAAGCTAAAAACATTAAATTGCACATAGTACATATAAAATTTGCTGAGAAAGAGTTAATCACAAAAAAGAACAAAGTGCTGAAAATCACAACAGAACTAAACTAAATTCTAGAAATGAAAACAGTCTTCCAAATTACAGTTTCGCATAACATAACAAACAAATTCTAAACAACCTCACAACACAAACAATATAATCACACAGTACAAACACAAACAAACAAACTAAAAGATCACTAGTCAATATCATCTTCGTCTTCATCTACATTCAAATTCTACTGCTGATATGGAGTAAACACAGGGTGAACAGGGAACTGAACGGAATGTTCTCCCCTCAGGTATCTAACTAAAGGATCATCATACGTAGCATCATACTCAATTTTTTGTCGAATCAAATCATCAGTGTGAGCATTTCTGGCTTCCATATTATGCCTCCTATAATCCATCCTCAAATTATCTCCCTATTGTATCATCATCTGATCCAAAAGTTCTTTGTTGCTGGGGTCACTAGAAGTAGGTCCATGAGAGATAGAAGGAATATCCCTAGAAGTAGAAGGAATATCTCTAGCCTTACTGCCAGATCTCCAGTCAACATGAGATTCATATGTCTTGATATTTGCAGACCCAATAGGTCTCTGAGGCTCAATCCTCTCCTCAACAGGTTTAAAATCAACTCCTGCCTGCTCACAATGTGTGTAAATAAAGCAGGGCGTACCAATCTACCAGAAGTCTCTCCCAGAGCAATAGATCGAGTGTTCATATAAATAATATAACCCACATTTATGTCCATAACTTGCTGAATACAATAGTTCAGGATGGCTTTATCTTTGGTCACCTCACTATGATGATTCGTTGGATTCATTCTTCTATAAATAAAATAATGCCAAGACTTAGATACTACATTTAAACTAGTACGGGGAAAGTTAACTTTAACTCCATTTTTTATTTTCCAAGCCCCTTTCTCACTAGTCAGAAAAGAAATAACTTCATCTAAAGCCTGATCTGTAACAAAAAAAAAATGATACGGGCATCTATACACATCTTCTATAGATTAAAACCCATTTCTTTTTTTTTGGAGTAAATCCTCCTTTTTCCCCAAACAAATACATAATCATCAAAAGCTTCAGGAAGACTAGCATAAAAAACTAGCATAAAAACCCATTACAATCCTAGCTATCGCATCGGCAATAAAATAACAGAGGTTTTTCCATTGACGAGCAATAATCAAACGTTCAACTTCTCCTCCTGGATTTTTAAAACCTCAGTCCTGAATTGCTTTCTTATTTTCTTGCAAACTATGAAATCGAGCACTCACTTTGAAACTAACAAATTTTTGTTCGTCATATTCTATTTTCCTTTTGCTCGATCTAGGTGCCATAGGAAATCTAGAAAATTATGAAAAATTCGAATAAATTCTAAAATTCCGAAAATCAAAATGTAAAATATTTTAAACTTCAAATCACTATATAAGAGTTCATCACCAAAGGATTTTTCTAAAAAATTTCTCAAAATTTTTCTCATATTTTCAGATTTATGCAATGAGAGATAAATCCTTGGTGAAAATCAAAACATTTTGGTTTAAAGTGTAGCTCTTACCTTGAGAAGAGTGTAGCTCTTACCTTAAAGTGTAGCTCTTACCTTGAGAAGATGAAATCCAAAGTCTTTTAGCCTCTAAATCACCTCAAATCCGACCACAATCAAGCCCTAGCCGCCCAAACCAAATGTTGAAGATGACTTAAGCATAAAACTGGTGGCTACAGTAAAAATTGTAAATTTTTAGGGGTTAAAATCTGTTGTCGGGTCAAGGACTCCGTCGACACTGATTCCAGTGCCGTCGGTGCTAAAGGCCCGAAAAGTTCATATTTTGATTTTTTTCTTTAATTTTCAATTTCCTATCGAATTACACCCCAATTTTTAGTATTTTAAACGTAAATTTTTATCTAACAATAATTCACAAAACAAAATATTTCACCAACACGAATTTTCACAAACAACAATAAACTAACTTTTACATATGAAAGTACACTTTTTAAAAACACAATCTTTTTAATTACACAATCACACATATTAACCAAACTAACAATAAATCAACATTGAAATCAAGCCACAACACTAAACGCTATCACAAAACTATACACACAATAAAAGTTCAGAATTCTAAAGAAAAAAAAACAAACCAAACCAAATTAAATCCACAAAATTACACTAAATATATATAATGTTCTAAAAGAGATAGAAAATTTAAAGTCTTCAATTATTATGCCTCTTCTTCAGTGCTTTCTCATCCTCTGATATCTCCCATAGATTGGTAATGAACATATAAATTGTAGAAGGATCGGTTCGGGAATTGATCTGTCAAATTTTCTTTGATCCACCCATTTTCCTTAAACATCCAAACTAATTCTACTTCAAAAGTTCCAGTGTGATCAAAATTTTCTTTCATTCTCCAATCTAGGTGATCAAAAAGGTTTTTTAGATCTCCTACTGCATTCATAATAATCTGAAGTTCCCTTTCAATTTTCTTCAATTTCTTCCAAAGCAAGCAGACTTCCAACTGTTGGTGGAATTAATGGAGTTGGAGCATGTGAAGATTGATCTATGATGGCTTCTAATGCTTCATTTCCATTTCAATAATAATTCTCATCTATAGGATTCATGGGCTCTCAAGGTAAAAAAGTTTTTTCCCAACTTTCATATGGAACTTGGGCTTGACTGCAAATCAAAAAGATGGTAGATGGATGCCCAAGTCCATAAATTGGTCCATTAGTAAGGATACCCATAATAGATTTAAATATAATAGACCCTATATTAAAGGGTTTTTTCATTTGAATGCAGTAATTTAAAATAGCACATTCTTTGGTGACTCTACTAATTTTCATAGTAGGGAGTAATTTTGCAGCAATAAAGAAATACCATTGCTTCAAAATTGGATTAAGTAATGAAGTGGAGAAACTAACATATCCTTAATCTCGTATCTCCCACATATCACTTTCATCCGTCAGAAGATTATACACGTCATGCATCAAATCTCATGTAGGAATGAAATTTGTATAATGACATATTGGAACGTTGTCTATCATATACAATTCATTAATCCTTGTAGAAGTAAATGGTGCATCCTTACCTCATACGAAGACAAAATCTTGAGTAATTCCATGTAAGTTTGCATAAAACTCTTTCACCACAGGTACGACAACCGCAGACGTAGTGTAATACAAAACTTCCCAAAGCCTATGAAGAATGATTTTATCAATCGAACCAGTAGGATTGATCACTCCATGATTAACAAATCCCCTTTCTTTGATCAATCTCCTCTTCATAATTACTTTATCGTATAATCACTTTACGTCAAAACTAATAAACTTTCTTTTGTTGAAAACTTCATATCTCAAAGTATTTCTGTAATTGGAAGTCATGGAATCCAAAAATAGGAAGTTACTAGGCATCCAAGGATGTTTCTAGGACTTGTTAAACTTGTCCCGAAGGTTACTGTGAAGTGAAATCGCACCAAAACCCGCCAAATATCATCTAAAACTATCCAACCACACTCGGCACCATCGACACTCCCGATTAGCACTACCGGCGCTGATGTCCGTTATCTAGGGCACCGTCGGCGACAGTGGGCAAAATTGTGATTTTCATTATTTAATTTAATTCAATTCCAATTTTTTCCTTCAATACCAATATTTAACTTAATTTATAATAAATGCAATTGTGTAGGATTATTATTTACTAATATATAAGACACTTAACAAACTAAATAGTAACACATAGCAATATAAGTATGGGTTGCCTCCCACATAGCGCTTGGTTTAACGTCGTCAGCCCGACATACCATTTGTTTAGTTGGGTTAACTTAACATTAAAACTTCTTTAAATTGAGGTATGTGCCCTTCATAATAATGTTTCAAACGATGCCCATTAACTTTAAATATCTTTCCAGTGTTAGGATCTTTAATAATAACACTTCCATAATGATAGACTTTAATCACTTTAAATTGTCCTAACCATCTGGATTTTAGTTCTCATGGAAATAATCTCAATCTTGTATTATATAGTAGAAATTCTTGTCCAGGTTTAAACTTCTTCTTAACAAACTTTTGATCATGTCATATTTTCATTTTTTCTTTATATATTTTTGCATTATCATATGCTTCATTTCTAATCTCCTCAAGTTCATTGAGTTGCAAAAACCTTTTATCATCAATATCCTTTAAATTAAAATTATATTCTTTAATAGCCCAAAATGCTTTATGTTCCAATTCTACTGGTAATCGACATGTTTTTACTGGTAAGTGACAAGTCTTCCCAAAAATTAATCTATATGAGGACATTCTTATAGGAGTTTTATAAGCAATTCTGTATGCCCATAATGCTGTATCTAGTCTAACAGACAAATCTAATTTATGAGGATTTACAAATTTTTCTAAAATGTGTTTAATCTCATGATTCGATATTTTTGCTAGACTACTAGTTTGAGGATGATAAGCAGTAGAGAATCTATGCATTATATCATATTTCTTGAATAATTTTTTGATTCTC
>NW_018165026.1:252995-274026 GCF_001263595.1 Phalaenopsis equestris | reverse complement strand
CTAAGCACAACAATAGCTTCAATCCACTTAGACATATAATCAACAGCAAGTAATATATAAAAATTTCCAAATGAAGGCATAAATGGCACCATATAGTCTAATCCCCACACATCAAAAATTTCAACATCTAATGTGTAATTTAGAGGCATTTCGTCTCTTTTGGAAATACTTCGTACTCGTTGACATCCATCGCATGTTTTAATGCATTCATTAACATCTCTAAAAATAGTAGGCCAATAAAATCCAGCTTGTAAAATTTTATATGCAGTTCTTTTTACTCCAAAATGTCCTCCAAATTCAGAATCATGGAATCTTTCAATTATCTGTTGAGTTTCTTCATAAGATACGCATCTTCTAATAGTTAAATCTTTACATTGTTTATATAAATATGGGTCATCCCAAAAATAGTCTTTTGAATCATAGATAAATTTCTTTTATTGTTTATTCTTGATATCAGGTTGTAGAATGTCACTTACAATATAGTTTACTATATCAGCATACCACGATACATCCATTTCATCAATACTACATAAATGTTCATTAGGAAAATTTTCTAAAATTCCATTTGCAAAATTAACTAATTTTTCTATTTCTATTCTAGACAAATGATCAGCTATTTGATTATCATTTGCCTTTCTATCTATCACGGTAAAGTCAAACTTTTGCAATAGAAGTATCCATCTAATTAATCTTGGTTTAGTATCCTTCTTTTGCATCAAGTATTTAATAGCAGAATGATCTGTATGCACTATACATTTAGTTCCAATTAAATAAGATCTAAATTTATCCAATGCATAAACAATAGTTAATAACTCTCTTTCAGTAGTAGTATAATTAATTTGAGCATTATTTAGAGTTTTACTAGCATAATATATAATTTCAAAAACTTTTTGGTGTCATTGTCCTAATACAACCCCAATAGCATAATCACTAGCATCACACATTATTTAAAATGGTTTCTCCCAGTCAAGTGGTACTATTATAGGTGCAGTGATTAATTTTTTCTTTAATAATTCAAATGTTGTTATGCATTCCTCATTAAAATCAAATTTTGTATCTTTTTCCAAAAGTTGGCATAGGGGTTTAGTTATTTTTTAAAATTTTTTTATGTAGCGCTTGTAAAAATTAGGATGTCTTAGAAAATTCTCACCCCTTTAACATTATTAGGAGGTGGTAATTTTTCTATAACTTGAATTTTTGTAGGATCTACTTTCATGCCTTTTTCAAAAATTTTATGCCCGAGAACAATACCTCCTGCAATCATAAATTGACATTTTCCCCAATTTACGATTAGTTCGATTTTTTCACATATCTCCAAAACTTTTCTAAATCATTAATACATAACTCAAACGAAGTCCCAAATACAGAAAAATAATCCATAAACACTTCCATTCCATGCTCTATAAATTGCTAAAAATTGACATCATGCATCTTTGAAATGTTGCAGGTGCATTGCATAGTCCAAAAAGCATTCTTCTAAAAGAAAATGTTTCATATGGGCTTCTAAATGTTGTTTTCTCTTGATTCTCTGGAGCAATGAGAATTTGGTGATATCTGGTACATCCATCTAAAAGGCAATAGTATTTATTTCCAGCTAATCTATCCAACATTTGATCTATAAAGGGCAAAGAAAAGTGATCTTTTCTGGTGGCCATATTTAGTTTTTATAGTTTAATACAAATTTGCCAACTAGTTACTTATCTTATTGGTATTAATTCATTTTTCCCGTTTTCTTCAACAGTCACTCCTCCTTTCTTCAGAACACAGTGAATTGGGCTTACCCAAGCACTATCTTAAATAAGATATATAATTCCAGCATCTAACCACTTTAAAATCTCTTTTTTAACAACTTCTTTCATTATTGGGTTTATCTTTCTCTGAGGATCCGCTATAGGTTCATACTGTTCATATAATAAAATTCTGTGCATACAAATTGAAGGACTAATTCCTTTAATATCTGTTAAAGTCCATCCAAAAGCCTTTTTATACTTTTTCAACATCTCTATCAACTTTTGTTCTTGAATTTCAGTTAAGTCAAAAGATAAAATAACATGCAATGAAGATAAAATAACATGCAATGTAGATGACTCTCCTAGATAAAAACATAAGATTGATACTCGTTACTAAATCACATAAAGCTTTTCCGTAAAAATTTTCTCCAATTGCACAAGGTATAATAAAACTACCAGGATCTTTTAATTTTCCAGGAAGCTTTTTTTGAATAATAGCACTGCACTCTTCACTAAGTGCAATAGTCTCATGATATGTAAACTTCCTTTTCTTATTTAATACATCAACTTGGCATTTGTTCCAATGCTTCATGAAAAGGAATATTTATCGTTAACTTCTTAAGGCTTTCCAAAAATTTTGTAAATTGTTTATCTTTATTCTTTTGGAGGAAACTGAGGTAATGGTTTTTCTATAGGGCTCTATGTTTGTTCATTTTTCTGTTGATCATTTTCCATTTCTTCCTTTTCTTCATCAACTTTAGTTTCTCTTTGGATCCTTATTTCAACTTCTTTTCCTCTTCTTAATTGAATAGCTTTAATTTGCTCTTTATTTTGATCTTTTGGATTAACTTCCACAGTACTTGGAAGAATTGCAGAAGGTCACTAAGTGCAGTGGCAGTGCAGTGGCAATATATCCTAATTGATTTTTAATATTTATAATAGCAACCTCATGATTCTGTATTTGATTTCCCATATTCAACATTACTTCTTCCATTGTCAACTTCTTTTCCTTAACTTGTGGGTTAGGGTTGGAGTTAAATTTTAGAGGATAATAAGGTCAAAAATTAGGATTTCCTTGATTGTTCAACTTTTTTGATGGATTCATCGAATTATTATAATTATTCCAACTAATATTAGGGTGATTTTTCCAACCAGGGTTAAAATAGTTAGAATAGGGTTTGTTGTTTTGATTATTTATAGCGTTTAAACTTTCATAAGATGATTGAGTATCAATAATTTATCCTAGTGAATTCTCCTTTAATATTGGGGGTTCTTGAGCATAATTCATTCCTATTTGATCAATCTTTTTAGAAATAACAATAATTTAAGATGCCAAAATAGACATTGCATCAGAATCATGCATCATAGATACTCTCTTAGTTTACCCTTTCAGAGGGCCATTAAAAATTATTAGTAGCCATTTCTTCAATTAAAGAATGTGCCCATTTCTTCAATTAAAGAATGATAAGCTTCATCAAATGGTTTAAACATTAATGAATCTCTAGCAGTAGCATCTATGATAGATCTAAGGGATCCTACTAACCCATTATAAAAAGTTTGAATGATTAACCAGTCTGGTAAAGCATGATGTGTACACTTTCTAAGGAGTTTCTTAAATCTTTCAAAAGCTTATATATTGACTCTCCTTTATACTAAGCAAAAGAAGTAATGTCATTTCTAAGCTTAGTGGTTTTCGAGGGTGGAAAATACTTGGCCAAAAATTTTTGTGATAGTTCTCCCCAAGTTTTAATAGATGTAGGTGCTAACGAATTTAAGCAAGCCTTGGCTTTATCTCTTGATAAAAAAGGAAAAAGTCTAAGCCTAACAGCATCATGAGACACTCCGTCATATTTAAATGTAGCACAAATTTCAAGAAAACTAGCAAGATGTAAGTTAGGATCTTCAGTAGGTGATCCTCCAAACTGAGTATTTTGTATCATTTAGATAATAGCAGGTTTAAGCTCAAATGAATTGGCTGCAACATCAGGATTTTGAATAGTCAAGTGAAGATCATCTGCTGTCGGACTCGCATAATCTTTTAAAAGTCTTTACCGATTTTCATTTATTAGATTATCTAAGTTATTCGCCATTTCTTGTAATTTTTTAATTTCTCTTTGCTGTTTTTGAATTTTTCTAATAGTACGTTCTAATTCTGAATCGTAAGGTACTAAACCTTCAGATCCAATATTTCGTATAAACAAATAAAGCAAGCAAAGTTAAACACTCTAATAAAAAGATTTCTTTTCAGATTTTTTATTTTTAAATTTTTATTATTTTTTTAATAATAATAATTTTTTTATGGTACATATATTATCTCTAAATTTCCTAATTTATCAAAACTATTTAATTCAATCGTTACCTTCCCCACGCAACGGTGCCAAAAACTTGATCCGACTTTTTTGTTGCATTAGATTTTGTAAAATTTAATTAAATATAATCAATTAACATTTAGATTCTATGCAAGTATATTCTATGCAAGTATACGTAAGTATACGTAATGTTATCAAGTAATAATAAACTTTCTATTTAAGCCCCAAATATCGATCCTACAGGGAAGGTTTAAATTGGAAATGACAAATTTGCAAGGAAATTCATAGAAAGCTAATTGAAATCACTGTCACTAATTTGAATTATTGAGAATTAATCAAAATTAAAATTTTAAACTATTATTATATCAAATATGCAAAATTTAAAACAGTAAATACTAATCTATTAACTATATTTATGTAACGGAGATTTATGTAACGTTATGTAACGGAGATTCTTATGTGAAAAATCATCATTCCCACTACAATGAGGCTATGGTAAAATGAGATGAGATAAATGTTCATAATATGTATTGTGCCAATTATGAGCAATTTTAATTCTCTACCCTGATATTGTGCATAGAAAATCGTTGCCTAATCTCAGTGTTTAGTCCCTAAATCCGTGCATAGACTAGGTGGATACCGGCTCCCACTCCAGAGCTCCCACTTCCCTTCACCTGAAGACTAGCTCTCCCTTCAGTTTTTAAACACTAAGATTGAATTGAAGATTTTAGTTTGTCACCCTAAAGGTTCTCCAATTCTACACCCAACAAAGAATATTTTCCTATTTATTTGCACTTAATTCCATAAACGATATTCTCCTTCATGAAATCAAATGTGATCCTTACTTTGTTGTAGAACTCATACTTCATTTCTCGGATCATATGTTTCACAACACATTTGTAAAAGTAAATTAAGTTTGGAGTTGAAAAATCATCACAATTTATTTTATAATTTAATATTGGCACATTCATATTATCTCTTCATTTCACCATATCTTAGAGTAGGGAGAAAGATAGTGGGAACTACTCAGAAATCATGAGAAAGAAATAGCAAAACACAAATTTCATATATAAGAGAATATTCATACAACACTGATAAACAAACAATACTTATCTGAAAGCTCTTTCTCAAAGCAAATCCTTTGTAGTCTTTCCTTAGAAATGCAGGTAGAAGATATCTCTGACTTTTCTCCTTCTCCAACACTCTTAGAGAAAGTTTCACACTAAAATCTCACCATAAAAACTCTAAAATATGAAAGCAAAATCACTAATTGACTCCAATATGGAAGTGGAATGGAATGATGTGGTGTGAAAAATGAAAGTAGAGGAGTGAAAAACGTAGAGGAGCTCTTTTTCTGATGAATTTCAGCCCCAAATAGAGCCTAAGGTCGGTTCTCCAAGAGGTGCCTCCAAAAACTCTTCAAAAAATTGTTTAAATATATCAAAACTTCTATAAATGGGGTCTGCATCGCTTTAAGCGCCGTCGGCACTAAGTAAAAAATCTCCGTGTTAATTTGTTCTGCGCCATCGGTGCTGCCCTTACCACTGTCAACGCTGAGCATTTCTTCAAATACGTCATTTTGACTTCAAATTTCATCTTTTTTTGCTTTCTTTTGCTTTAAGCCCTAAAAATCAATAACCTACAAGAAAACATCAAAATACCTTCCATTAAAGTGCAATATCATAAAAAATAGGTATAAAATATGCGTCTAAAAATGCATATTTTTTTGTGTATCACAAAGCCTCAGTTAACTTTTGAGAATGTTTGGCGGATCTAACATACTTTAAAATTTCTTTCTTCATGCGAGGGAATATTGCATGTCCCGCTCGTTTAAGTTGTTCACTCACTAAACAACCTTCTTTGACAGCTAGCCTCTGAAAAACTGAACTGACTCGGGTGATAGAGTATGTTTCTTTCTCTCCAAACCCTGTCCATGAAGTGATGGTAATGCAACAGTGATTTTTTAGATACTCTCGTATCCATTGGTATCCATTAAAGGATGGAATCTAATTCCCAAAAAAGTGGATATGCTTCTGGTAATTCTAACTCATCTTGGTGAGGATCTTCATCAGTAGGTACTTCCTTAGGAGGCTGAGCTTTAGTAGCCCTACGAACTCTCCTGTTGTGATTTATCCTTTAAGTCTGGGTTAGTGGTGTAGTCTTTGAACCTGACCCGATTTCGAATACTGATGGCGGGATAGCTAATACCACAGTCGGATCTTCAATGATCATTACTTCCTTCCCCTTGGCAGCAGAAGGGACAACACGCTTGGTAGGTGCCACGGCGGCAGCAGTCTTGACTTTCTTATAGGAAGGAAAGTCCTGAAGACTGTTCAGGTTGAACTCAGCAGATAACTCCTTAATTTATGGAGCGGTGACTTTCATCACAATGAACAGAGCCTTCCTGAGGATAACCTCGAGGACGTCAAATCCGGCCCCAAACCTAATGGTGGGCGCAACATTGTGGGCCTCATGGCTTGTCGGCAAGTTGCAAAAAAAGGTCAGCGTTGGGTAGGCCATTGGAGTAACTTTAAAACAAAATGTTTTGGGTTTAGATATATGGCCAAAACCTTGCAATCTTTAGTGCAAGCACTAAAATTTTACAGAGGTTAGTCTGTAGACTGGGTAAATTTTAGTTTGTAGGGATTTTAAAACATTTAGTAAAAAGGTAATTTTGAAACACAATTTGACTTAATTTGCAAAATAGCAAATCAGATTTGGAAGGGAGGTGTGAAGTGTTTAGGACCCAGTGAGGGACCCATTTAACAACACACAATGCCCGAGTGGAACTAGTCTGCCCGAGTGGAACTAGCCGAGTGGAACTAGTCCACCGACACACCTATTGGAGTCCGACCCCACATGAAGATTTAAAGAGTCCTTAATGGCCTCCTGAAACCCTTTGTTCAAAGGTGATTGAACGGACAGTCCTGAAGTCCAAAGAGATGATCGTATGTTCCCAAGACAGAAATGGGTAAAGTATGTCAATCGAAGAAAAGTAATTTGGTCCAAGAGGGACATGGACACATTACCAATCAATGAAGATAGTACTTTCCTTATTTAAATAGAAAGAAAAACTTTTCTAAGTGGAGTCGCCAGAAGCTGTCGGCACTATTTTGGTTTTGGGAGTTGCCCGCAAGATACTGTTGGTCACCAAAATTGAAATCTCATTGCCCGCTTCAGAAGAACATTTTAATGTTTAGAAAAAATATTAAATCAAACTAACCCCATATTTTTCATAATTTAAATGAAAGAGCATTGTACCTCAAACCCTGTATCTGTCCCGAAGGATAAACACAAGACTTGAGGGTGAGCCTTGATCAAATAAACTAAGAAATGTATGACGTCCATTTGGTCTGTGAAACCATTTTATTTTCGGACAATTTCCCTTATTCAATATGAAGAATTAAATAGGGTTTATATTAAGCTGGGTTCGGAAAAGTTTCCTATAAGGGCAAGCCCCTAAAGTTAATTACATCTTAAAGAACAAAAGCCACCTAAGAAAACTTTTCATAAAAAATTAGGAAATATTATCTTCAAGGACTTCAAAAGGATAGGACTATTCAACAAGATCTGACAGAGAGGTGGGAAATGGGATTGGCTCAAGTTTGGAGCATTTTGTTTTTGAAATCCAAAAGGAGGAAGATCTAGGGGATGTCATGGATCCGGAGGAGAACCTCGGTGACTTCCCGGTCTATCCTATATTTGGGTTTAGTTTTGAGGAGAAATTATTTAAGTATTTCATCCTGCCAATTTTATTAATTTAAGACTTACATTTGTGTGAAACAATCACACAAATAGCCTGGAAGATGTGAGGATTTAGGTCGTGATAAACGATAACCTCGGAATCCTAAGACGAATTAGGGCTTATATTATACAACAGAGCTATACAAAAGCCTAAAGATGAGTTGAGGATTTATGTTGCACAAGCAAACAACCTCGAGATCCTATGGCTTGTTGTTTAATTCTAAGGAAGGAATTGGTTTAACAAGGGAAGACAGGTTTTGTTGTTGAAGATGACTGTGCTGCCCACCATGCTAGCTCCAAGCTCCTTGTCGTGAAGTTTGAGTTTTCTAGGGTGTCAAGTTATGATGTCAAATCAAGTGGCCCTATGGTTGTAGTTCTTTAAATTTAATGGGGGATGTTAAAGTTGATTAGAGCGACACCGATTAGAATCCTATGGTTCCCTTGCTCTAGCACCACTATTTTCTATTGGATTCACTTAGTCCAAATGAATTTATTAAACTCAACTTAATAAAGTCCATACTTTCATTTAGACCGTGGGAAGCCTCATTAGCAACCATATGTTATCTCCTCTGAGGGATTCCCGATCATCTGATAGAGACATCTTAATTTAGTTGTAGTTGTTTTTTTGTGTGGTGTTTGTGATTAAATTTTGATTTTTCTTATATTTTGAATGTTGTGATGGTAAATTTTATCTTGGTTGATTTTAGATTTTGGTTTTAGTTTTGGTTTTGGTTTTGTAGCTATCCTGATAGTCTTAGTTTTCATGCAGGGTGACATTGTTGTTAGCTTACAAGTTTATATTTATATTAAAAGTACAGTATGAAAGCACAAGAAAGACAACATTGTTAACTGTAAAAACATACCTGAAGAGTCTTCTCGTTCCACCACCTGAAACTCAAAATGCATGTTAGGGCATTTTATATGAAGCAGGAAAGTAAAGTTTTAGCGACCTACCTAAACCTAGGTCATATCTTGGTGGGTCCCTATTAATTTGATTAAGGATGATTTTTTTAAGCAAAGTATATTAAGTTTAGTAGACCTCCGAGGTATCCAACAAGTCTAGAGGAAGAAGCAGGTTCATGCTTCCCTCTCACCGTGTGGTGAAAAGTCTTGAGCTCATTTAAACTTATTATGTTGCTTAATAATCCATCATATAAATACCTTTAATGCTTAGTGAACAATGATGTTTCAATTATCCCTAAGAGTAGGGTAATTATCATTTGCGATTTAATTTGTAAATTATGTGGGTAAAGACCCTTAAAAGAGGCAAGTTAATGTTATCAAGGCACTCAACCAACTTTTTTTTTGGGTTTGTAGTGTTCCAAAGGTGTTTAATTTTAGCTATGTTCAATTTTTCTAATCCTTATTTAACCAGATTTGGATTAGCTTAGGTCACTACTATGCCCTTAAGATTTTGGAGGATGTCTTAGAAAGAGATTAAAATTTCAAGTGATTATGATTCATTTTTGAAAGTCTTTTGCACATCAAATAGGGGTATTAAATTAGTGAGTTATTAACACCCAAAACTATACCCCTAAGTCTAGGATCATTTATTTGACTAAACTTTCAAATTTTAATAATTTTAAGGAAATTACAAATTTATCCTTTAATTAACAAAAGTGAGATTGGTTTCTACCAATTAATCCCCCTTTTGGTTTCAATCATCGAAATGAATTAGTTAAAATCAGAGGTTACCCTTTTCCCTCTTTGAATTAAGCCTAAATGTTAATTAAGACTAAACTTCCAAAATTACACTTTTGACCCTAAGGCTCTATCACTTCATAATTTGTCAAATTTAATTCAAATGATTTCAAAATGTTTATCTTACCTGACTCAACAATTAAGACATCAGAGGAGAAAATGTGATGTTTTAAAATTTAATTTAATTTACGTAATTATTTTTATGCAAAAATAGAAATTTTCAAAGAAAATTCCATGAATTGACCAAGTCAAGGACAATTCCCTTAAATTTTTTTACTGGAGGTAGATTTAGATTAGAGAACCAATTGGACCAAATTTCATGATTTTTTTAGTTTTATTTTAATATTAAGAGTTATTTTAATTTTTGAAGTATTTATTAATTATTGAATATTTTAAGAGTTAAATATTAAGTTTTATGTTCTTGAAAAATCTCCCTAAGGTTAGAGAACCTAGGGAAGCAAATTTTACATTTTTATGATTTTTTTTTATTTATTGGAATTATTTTGGTGAAAATCCATTCTTTAGCCTTTAAATATTATTTTAAGCTTTAAAATTCAATAACTTCACTTAGAAAATGAGGAAAAATATTCCATTTGTTCCTAAGTACTTAGAAAACAATTTAGAACATTTCCATGAATTTTATTATTTTTGAGATTTTTATCATTTTTTAATTATTTAAATATTAAAAATAGGCTTGAAAATGGAATCTTTTTTTTAATCACCATTTTATTTTTAGAAAATCCCTCTGATCACAGAGAACTCTAAAAACTCATTTTCATAATTTTTTTAGTTATATTTTGATTATTAAAAATCATTTTAGTGTCAAAAATGTCATTTAACTTAGAAAATCAATTTGAGTTATTAAAAGAGTTCAAAATATTTTGAAATTTTTATGGAAATTTCTCTGAGTCCTGAACAACAGTGGACATAAAAAATCAAGTTATTTTGATGTTTATATTTTCTAAAATTAATTATCTTTTTGTTTTTGGGTTTGTGAAGATTATGTGCATTTTGAATGACTTGGCTCATGAAAGTTTTTCAAATAGTTCTCTAGTCATAGTAGATCTACTAAAACTTTCTTAGATTTTTCTAAGCAATATGCTAATTATTATGATTAATTTATGCAAATAATAGGCATATTCTTGAAAAATATGGATCTCTGTCTAGAGAGAATCTCTGACTTTGGAAAAATCAAAGAATGTTTCCCATGACAGAGGCAAAAACATGCCAAAATATCAAGCCATGGTGAATGTCTACATGAATGGAGAATTAAAAGACTCAAAATAATATTTAATAAATTAAAAATAAAATATGCATCAAATAAACTTCAAATCATTTTCACATTATTCTCCTCTGTTCACTGAGCACTAGGATATTTTTATTTTATTTTTATAGTTTTTCTACACCAAGATATAAATTTTCAAAGTTTAAGGACATTTTCTAATTTATTTAATTTCCTATTTATCTATTTAAAAGCGCGGTGTCACCTCATTCTAGGCATCTCCGAAGCTCCATATGGCGCACTTCTATTTGACGTCGCCATCCACTTCAGTGGTGAATAGGCCCATGGTTCATGTAAGGAAGCACTGTCCGGCTTAATCTCATCCGTTGATGAGATACCGTGATGGGAAGACTCTCTGTCATCATCTCCCATGGCTTAGCCTGAGAATTGTCCATCTTCAAGGCTTGATATCTCCCTCATTTCTCAACCAAATTGAATGATTTTTTTTTTAAAATGCACGTCTAGACTAGAGGAACATATCTATATGGTTAAGATGCCATAAAATTAAGCCTAAGAAAATGGAGAATCGAAACAGGCTCAAGAATATATGGAGTTCAATACCTTTGCTTTGAGAAGGGAAGCTTTAATCAGAGCTGCTTGACATGTTCGTTGGGGTCCAAAGAGGCTAGGGATTTAGGCTCTAGCTGTGGTGTAAGGTCTAGGTATAAATTCAACCAAGCTCGATTTCAGGTACTGGTCTAGAGCTATGTTAGGGTCTCTGTAGAAGAGGAATTTGATGGGGCTTCTCCTTTTTTTGTTGTGGTGAAGGCGTAGGTAAGTTTAATTTGAGTTTGGTGGACTATGGAGGTGTATTGAGCTCTGTCCTGGTTTTAGGCAGAATTTTGAGCTCACAGTTGAGCTCCCACAGTGGGAATCAACGGAAAAGGGAATTTAGGCAAATGTGGTGGTTGGATTGTATTGAGGAGGTCTCAATGAGGCTTTGGGATCAATTTGGGTAACTCTCTCTGAGAAAATTTCAACTCAACCTCCATGGTCGTGGAGGGGAGCTTTTTATAAAAATTGCTTAAAGGTGGATGTCATGGCGAATTAGGGGGTGAAAAGGGATGCTTAGGTGGAGGGCAGAGAGGCTCTAACATTTGATTTGGATGAGGTGGCCTCTAGGTTTGAAATGGGTTTAATTTGGAGAAGGTGGCTCACGGTTTTGGTGTTTTCTGGCCACTAGGCCGGTCGGCCAGGCTAGGGGAGGTGGCTAGGTGGTCAGGTGAGCTAGGGGAATATGTCACAACAATTAATTGAGTTGAGGTTTAGTTTTGGCAAAAATTTCCAAGGCTTAAGAAAATATGGAAACAAAATTCCTTGATTTAGGGGACCTTTGGTCCATGGTTTAGCTTAAGTGGTTTTATGGAGTTTAGCTTGGTCACTAGGGTCCAACTAATTGCTGTGGAGTCTTTAATTTGGTGGCTTTGGGGTGGTTAGGCTAATTTTAGTGCATGGGTCCAACATGGGTTCAAATGACCAAAAAATAGGTTTGGTCTAGGATAGACATGTAAATTGACCCAATTTATTGATGCATGTGATGTAGATGATTGTAATGAATAAAGTTGGTGAAGGATTGAAAGGATTTTGAGTTCAATTGGGGGGTCAATTTGGAGGATTTTAGAGAGTTGGTAGAGTTGGTCTTTAGAGAGTTGGTCATTTTGGGCATGATGGGCTAGACTTAGGTCTAGATTGGGCTAGCCTTGTGATAAGTCCAATTTGATTGTTGAGAATGGTCATATGAATGCCATGAAGAGTTTTCAACATGAATTGGTGCCAAATTTGGGGATAAAGCATTCAATTTGGTGAAATTTGGACGCATAACCAATTTGGTGCAAATTTTGGGGCTTTAGGACTTAAGTCAAAAATAAATGAAGGCTTCACCAAGGCCAATTTAAGGTCAATTTTAATGTTTAGGAATTTTATGAAGAGTTTTCAACATGAATTTTGGCAAATTGAGTGGGCTATAAGTTTAATTTGGTGAGATTAGGTCATGTGTCCAAAATTGGGGCTTTTGATTTGGATCAAAAATTAGGCTCAAATCATGGGCCAATTAAGCTTGGATTTGGTTTAGATTGGTCATATTAACGGTTAATTTGAGTTTATAATTTAAATGGGTGGAAATTAGGACCAATTTGATGGACATTTGAAGTGGATTTAGGAGGTTTGGGCCCTTAAAGGCAATTTGGGGGTTTTGGTCAAAGCTGGTCGAATTGGCCAAATTAGGTTATGTGGTGGTTGAGAAAAGTTAAATTTAGAATATATGGAGTATTTTGGAAATTTTTGGGATTTTTTGGAATGTTTTTAGTTTTGGGCTAAGGAGGGGCATTTTGGTAATTTGGCAATTTTTGGTCATTTGAGCCCCAAAATGTGATCCCACCACAAGGTCCACCAACTTGAAATAGTGTTCCCACCACCAAAATTGTGATCCCACCTCAGGATTTAGGAGGTTTGGCCCCTTAAGGTCCAACAGTCCTATGGGATCTCTCCTTGAGCTCCCTCATAGTGATCCCACCTACTAAGTACTAGAGGTTAGGACCAATATGTAGAGCTTCATGTTCAGTAAAGAATAGTTTAGAATTTCTAATGGTGATGGTTTCTTTTCTAGTTTTCTAGGAATAGTCAACAGGAAGTCCTATGGCTATATGGCTAGACCTGGCTAGACCTTAGGCTACTTAAGAGGAAAACTAGACCTCAACCAAAAGTGAGGTCAACAATTACATGAATCCAAAACCAAAGTATACCAACTTGAAATAGTATAACCCCTAATAGCATGTACAAAATAGTGCAACATAAGTTGTGAGAGTAGTAGTGCCCAAAAACTTCATCCAAGGCATGTAGATACATCAAAGTAACAAGATACTTGTAGCTTCTGACTATAGAGGAGAACCTATAACTGAGAATCGGGATATAACTCTTAAGTGGGGAGCTTTCTGAATATCCCCAGCTAACAAAAAAAGTAGAGCTGAAGCAGGGGAGTAAGAGACAATACACTCTAAGGAAAACATACCAGATCTAGAGCCAATTTGCAAGTCTCAATTTGCAAGTCTATTCCCTTCCCTATAAATAAATGAAAGTTGAAGATTCATAGTAGTGATCAGGGCCTAAATCTTTTTAAACCATTGTAGATGAAACCAAGAGGAGGGCACGTCTTCTTGCAGCAACTGTAGAAGAACCTGTGAGTCTCTTTCAAGTAATAACTGATGCCACTGATTCATAGTAGCAAGTGTAAGAGCCCAATACAGAACAATCAACTCAGCTTCAAGTGCATCATTAGCAAAAATAGGAGCCTAAAAATTTAGTAAGCATTGCCCATTATGATCTCTGAACACCCCACCCACACCAACTCCCAACTTGGAGTAACTACCATCAGTATGAATTTTGATAGAAGGCATGATAGGAGGCAACCAATAAACTGTAGTAACTCTGGGAGATTGAGGCCTTTCAAGTAGAGGAGGAGAGCAAATGCAAGGGAATTTCTAATGGAGTATCAATTTATGCAGGTAAGAGATGCAATTTCTTGTCACTTAAGACATGGAGATAGGTTGTGCATCCAATTTGGCCTTGTTTCTAGCCATCCAAAGGAACCATACCACCATGAAAGGAATAGTTCCAACCTTTGATGATTTCTAACTCTTCTAGCAGGATAAAATTATAAACCATTCCAAGAGAATGGTGTTCATGGTTAGGTGATTAGAGAAGTTAGCCCATACCTTTTGAGAAAAACTGCATTTGAAAAAAGGATGAGGAATAGACTCCTCCTCCTTTCCATATAAATAACATTGAGAAGGTCCTCTTAATCCTGTAAGCTTGAGTATGTCATCAATAGGAAGCAGTCCATGAAACATTCTCCAGCTAAAGGAAGACATAGATGGGGACAAATTTTGAGGCAAATTAACTCTCCCCAAGGCTTATGTTCCCAAGTGTTGAGTTTAAGATAAATAGATTTAGTTAGGCTTTGATGCACATAGCCCTGCCAGACCAGTCTGTCAACTCTAGATCTATCAAACTAAATTATGTGAATTTTCATAGCAAATTGTTCCTTAAGGATTGTTTTGAGAATAGACAGTGACCATGAATTCCCCTTCTAGTAGTCAGCCATTTGTAAATGGGTATTAATATGATCAGAGTTAGATTACAGCAACTCTTTAGGACACCAGGAATCCAAATAGAAATTAATCTTACCTTTGCCAATATTTTAGAGAAATAAATATTTAGCTTAATTCCTGACTTTAGGAATGTTGACCCAGAGCCTGAAATCCCCAATTTTCCTTTCACAGTGCAAGGATGACTCTCTCTACAATACTTTCTCATCATAAATTTTGCCCATAGGGAGTGTTTCTCTCTAAATTTAATCCAAATCTTGCAAAGGTTAACTTGAAGAAGGTGTTGCAGACCTTTAAAAGCAATAACACTAGCCAATGTTGGTTTAGCTAACTTTTGCCAGCTAGCCCAGTAAAGTTGTTGCCTCTGACCAGCTCAAAGTACTCTGTTTAAAGCCCTTCTCATTAGTAATTGAGTGCTTTTCTTCATAGTAGTCATTTGGAGAATGTAGGAGGGAAAAGTGGTTAGAATACTCTTCAGCAAAGTTATTCTGCCTTCATTGGACAGGAAGGAGTGTGTCTAACTAGATAGAGTGGCAGAAATTTTTCCCAGCACATCCTCAAACTGAGTTTGTTTAGATCTCCCTTTAATCAGTTGAACTCCAAGGTACTCGATTGGTAGTTTGGTACTAATAAATCTGGTATAATCAAGGATCCGATGTTTTTGCA
This sequence comes from Phalaenopsis equestris, assembly GCF_001263595.1. Taxonomy (NCBI): domain Eukaryota; kingdom Viridiplantae; phylum Streptophyta; class Magnoliopsida; order Asparagales; family Orchidaceae; genus Phalaenopsis; species Phalaenopsis equestris. Next base: position 258,491 of record NW_018165026.1, on the reverse strand, counting down.
TCATTGGAGTGAGCTGGTTGAAATAAATACTACATTTATCTGGGTTAAAAACATCCCAGAGTGCTTTTGGAAATGCTGTAGGCAATTTACCACTTTTTTCACTGCATTCTTGTTAGGTCTAGAAAAAACCATGATATCATTTTCATAAACCAAATGAGAGGCAAAAATTTTAGATTTATGGTGATACCTAGCATCACTGAAAGGAAGGAGGCTTTTGTTGAGCATTGTGGAGAAATGGTTCATAGCCAAAATGAAAATAGTGGGAGAGAAGGAATACCCCTTGTTTTAATCCTCTAGAAGCTGAGAAATTACCCTAAGTTTTCCCATTAATCAGGACAGAAATATTGCTATTCTTAAGCCCCTTATGTATGAGAATACAAAAGTCATTTGGAAATCCTCTAGTAGAAAGGACCTCCAAGCTGAAATCCCAGCAAATAATGTCATAAAATTTCCTGATATCTAATTTATAGATTAGATTTTCACCCCTACATGATTTATCCAAATCCAAAAGAAGCTACTGAGAAAGCAGCACATTATCATTGATAGATCTGCCTTTAACAAAGGCAGATTGATTCTCATAAATAATTTTGCCAAGATGGGGCTGAAGTCTGCCAACAAAAATTTTGCTGATAAGTTTACTGATGACTGAAGTCAACCTGATGGGCCTATAGTCATTCCAATTCTTCTGGACAGAAGATTTAGGGATGAGGACAATATTAGAAGCATTGAAATATTGAGGGATTATGGAACCTTGGAAGAAACTTTGAATAGCTGCAACCTTCTCATCTTTTATAATCTTCCAGGATTTCTTATAAAAATTTGTTGTAAATCCATCAAGCTCAGTAGATTTAGTGTTATCAATAGTTTGGAGGGCCTGCCAAACTTCAAGGACAGCGCGGGGGGGGGGGTTGATCTAGGATAAGATTAGAGGTGCAGGAAATTTCTTCATTAGAATATATGTTTTCAATAGGCACTCTTTAGATTTCAGGTTGAGTCAGCATCTGGTGAAAGTAAGCGACAACATCAAGAGCAATGGTTCTATTATGATAAAGCCAAATTTCTGCAAAATTCTGAATATTATGAATGATATTATTGTCTTCTATGCTTAATACATGCATGATAATATTTGTTGTTGTTATCCCCTTCCTTGAATGACTTATGACATCTTCTTGCTTCAAAAATTTATCTTTTCTGTCAATATCAGTAAGAAGTTTCTCTTGAGCAGGGTTATCAACTAAATCAACTCCGTTTTCAAAAGTAGGTGAGATAACATGAGATTCAATATTTATATTGGTAGCAGGTAAAGTGGTATGAGTGGTGTTATGAGAAGTTTTGAGTTGAGGATTCAATAAAAAACAAGATGTATTTTGATGGCCAAACATAGAAATAACTTACACACTTTAGGTACTAAAGCTTTACACAATTGTACTGATGTTAATCCTAATCATTTATAAATTATTGAAGGTACTGAAACCCTACAGAATTGCACTGAGGTTAACCCTCAACCTATGCATGTTCATGATGGTACAATTTTAGCTGAAAATTTGAATGTGCATCTTGCTAGTGTGGATTATGAGGAGCCTGTGGAAACAACATTAATAGTTCATAATATTACAGATATTACAAACCTCTACTCCTAATATGCTTGTTGACCACACTCACTTTGTGGATGAGTATACCTATATGAATAATCTAAATTTGATTTATCTCCAGATGAGCAGGAAATCCTTAATGCATTTAAATCTATCTGCTCCAACAAGGCTCTTAGGCCTGATGGCTTTTCTTCTACTTTCTATATCCATTCATGGGAGGTTATCAAGAAGGAGGTTATTCTTGCCACACAAAGCTTCTTTCTTTGTGACAATCCTAGTAAATATTTTACCTCTGCTTTGATTGTGCTCATACCGAAAGGTAATGATAAGATATCCTAGGACAATTTTCATCCTCTCTCTCTAACCACTGTGATATCTAAAGTTATGAGTAAAAGTATAGTGAACAGATTGCAGCCTCATCTTTCTAATATCACTACTGCTTATTGAGGGTATGTACATTACTAATAATATCCTTTTAGCATAGGAGATTATTGAATTTTTTGACAAAAATTGCAGGGGAGGAAACATGGTCCTTAAATTGGATATTAAGAAAGCTTTTGATACTATCAACTGGGACTTTATTATAAATATTTTGCAGGCTAAAGGCTTTTAACAGGACTTATACTCTCTTATTTAGAGGTGTATTTCTAATAATAGCTATAGTGTGATGGTTAATAGTAAAGCTCATGGTTTCTTTTTTGCTAACAGGGGCATTAAATAAGGAGATCCCCTCTTTCCCACTACTTTTATCATTTCTTTTGATTACCTTTCTAGGCTAGTCAATAAGTTGTATTATGAGCACACTTATATTAAATATTCTCACAAGTTCAAAATTATGGTGAGTCATATTACTTATGTAGATGATGTTATCTTGTTCTTAAACACCAACAAACACACTATCAAAGCTACAATGTCTTTGCTGAAAGCATTTCAAAATACATTTGGTATGAGGTTTAACTTGGCTAAATGCTCCATTTATTTTGGCAAGGGTGTCTCTTCTAACACTCATATTTGGGCTTCTAGTTTCCGTAGTTGTAAAATCTCAGAGCTTCATATCAATTACCTTGGGGTCAACATTCTTAGAGGAAAAACCAAGCAAACTCAGATGGATGAGGTTATTGATAAAGTTAAACTAAAGATCAAAGATTGGAAAAAAAATTTTATCTCCATTGGGGGTAGGTTAACTCTGTTGAAAAGTGTTCTATTTACACTTTCTCTCTACACTATGTAAGTCCTCAAAACTAAAAAAAGCACACAAAAGAATTTTGAAACGATCTTTAACAAATTTCTTTGGAATGGCTCAAGATCTTCTATGAGCTGGACTAATTGGCAGTATAATTGCAAGCCTCTTTGTGCTGGCTGGCTTGGTTTTAAAACTCTGCAACAAACTATTGATATTAACATGTGCAAACTTTGGTTTAACTTTTTCGATTGGGGGAATCTTCATGGGCTAAATTTATGCTTTATAATTATTGTAAAAATATGCATCCCTCCACAATCAATTGGAGAGTGGGGGATTCTAAGCTTTGAAAAGTCATTATTTCTTCACGTGATGTTGCTTCTCATTTAATATTTTGGGATATTGGGGATGGCAATTTGTCTTTCTGGAATGATGAATGGGGCATTTTGAAATTTTCTACTTTGCTAACCATGGGTTATGATGCTAATTTGATTGTCTTCGATTGCTTGATTGATGGGGGTTGGAATTTAGCAATGTTGAATTCTTTAATTGGAGATTCAGCTCCTGTCATTGCCACAATACCTATATGTGTTCAAGATAAGGATGTCCCTCCCTGGAAGCATCCTATTAGATCGTCTATTACTAAACTGTTGTACTCGAAACTGCACTTTTTTAATCCTTGGAAATGGCATGCTTATACTTGGAATAAACACATTTCCCCATCTATATCTTTTTGTTTTTCTTTGGAGATACTTTCATAAGCTGCTTCCTCTTGATGATATTTTGAAAATGAAAGGTTTGAAACTGGCTTCCTTATATTATATATGTAGAAAGGATGTAGAATATTTCAAACATTTATTTTTTGATTTGCCTTTTGCTAAAGAGGTTTGGCATCGTATTGGGTGCTACTTTGGTATTACTTGTCCCATAAATTTGACTATTAAAGTTGTTTTTGGAACTTGGAAGGAGTTTGACCCTACTTTCAAGGAGCACTTCTATTTTCTTATTATTATTTTATGGTTCATCTGGATGGCTAGAAATAGTCATAAATATGAAACACAGTGCCACACTCCTTCTACCATTTATATTTTAACTGTGGATTATTTTCAAATATCATGGAAGTTATCTTTTGGCTAGGCTGCCTCTCCTACCGTGGGCAGGGGTAGGAAGCCCATTTTAATTAAATGGGAACCCCCCTCACCCCCCCAATGGCTGGATTAAAATTAATATTGATGGGAGTTATTCTTCTGATTATACTGGTATGGGAGGGCTGATCCACGATGATTATGGCAAATGTATTGCTTATTTTTCCTCCCCTTTGATTGTTATTTCTTCTCTGGAGGTTGACGCTAATGCGGCGCTTGTTGCACTTCAAACTGTTATGTCTCTCAATATTAATGGTATTATATTGGAAACTGATTCTGAAACCTTGTTTAACATTTTAATGGCTAAGCTTAAACCCCCTTCGTATATTATATCTTTAATAAGAAGGATTTGGCAGATTATAGAGAGGCAACACCTTAATTTTGTTTCTCTTTTACCTATAGAGAGGGGAATAAACTTGCAAATTGATTGGCAAAATGGCGTGTGCAAAGTGCTATTATGGGGAATACTCCCCCACCTACGTTGCATACACACATGAGTAATGATTTGGAAGCTCCATACATTAGATATTAAACATGCTTTGGTTAATGGTTGCTAATTTTGGTTTCCTTGGACATCAGTTTCACTTCGATTCTTGGAAGGATGTTGTCAATTTGTTTTAGTCCAAGTTGTGCCTTTTGAATCTTGGTTTTAATGTTTTTTTGCTGGATCTTTTAATGATTCCTCAGTTATTGGATTTTGGTTTTATTCTTTGGGTTTACTGTGATAGTTTTTGGTTTCATGGACTGGATAATTGCTTTAGCTTTATTTTGGGCTAGCTATTTTACATTTTTAGAGTGTTTTACATCTTCGGGCTTTCTTCTGCTGTTATTGGCTATAATTCCATGGTTGTGCCCTCTACTGGAAAGATTATTTGGCTCACTTGGTTACTGACTTTTGGCTCTGGTGGAGCTGCATTGGATACCTTTGAATATTTCATTGTGTTTTGGAAGAATGCTCAAATACTGTTTTGGCCAAATTTAGGTTTGTAGGAATTTGTGCTGAATTGGGTGTTAATAGGCTGGGATTTTGTTGACCTCACTTTTGGTTGAGGTCTAGAAACTTCTTTAGTAGCCTAGGTCTAGCCATAAGACTTTCCTATTGACTAGTCTTAGAAAATTAGAAAAGGTACCCCCACCATTAGAAATTCAAAACTTTTCTTTTTACTCAACTTGAAATTCCACATAATGATCTTAACCTCTAGCATTTAGTAGATAAGATCATTATAAGAGAATTCAAGAAGAGTCCCTATAGGATTACTTGGCTTTAGGATTGACCCTGGGTGTTGACTTGGAACTAGGGTACACCATATCTTCACAATATATTAATCCCTGGTTCATTTAGAATGGATATCTATCCAATTCTATGTGAAATGCCTAACTTGGTCTTTTGCCCCTATGCACCTCCAAATTACCTAACTGCCCTTGGAACCTAAATTTGGCTAAAACTCCCAAATTTTGACAAATTACCCAAAATCGATCAAAACCCATTTCAAACACCTTGAATACATCCAAATTTGTCAAAATTTCCAAAAAATGGCCAAATTACCAAGATACCCCTCCATGACCCAAAATCCAAAAA
>NW_018165026.1:246213-250682 GCF_001263595.1 Phalaenopsis equestris | reverse complement strand
TAGGTAACTTCAGTTATCTAAGATGTAATTAACTATAGGGGCTTGCCCCTATAGGAAGCTTTTCCCGAACCCAGCATAATATAAACCCTATTTAATTCCTTATATTAAATAGGGGAATTTGTCGGCCAATATATTGGTTGCGCAGACCAAACGGATGTCATGACTTTCTCTAGTTTATTTGATCGAGCCTCACCCTCAATTCTTGTATTCATCCTTTGGGATAGATACAGAATTTGAGGTAAAGTTCTCTTACATTTAAACTATGAAAATTATGAGGTCAGTTTAACTTCATCTTTTTCAAAACTAAATTTTTTAATAAAAAAAAAACGTCCTTCCGAAGCGGGCAACGGGATTTCAATTCCGATGACCGACAGCTTCTTACGGACAAACCCCATACCAAAAATAGTGCCGACAGATTTCTCTTTGAGCTGAATTACTGGTGTTGCTATTTTTAATCTCTTTACTGTTTTGATGTTTTGCTTTTATGGGAATTTAGTAGCCAGCTGCTTGATTTTGCTTGCCCATTGTCTGGTTTTGCCTTCCCTTGTTAGGATGGATGTTGGATAGTTTTGGATTGCTTGACTACTGTCAACTGTGTTGCATTTCATTAATTTGGGTTCCTATCTACAATATGCTGACATTATTTGCCTTTACTCAATACCATCGTGGCTTTAAATAGTTGGATGCACTACCTGACTTGTACACACTGTTTTACGAGTTTAAGGGAGACCATGTTCTGTTGCCTTGTGTTCTCTATGAAGACTTATTTTCTTTACCTTCCTAATTTTGAATTCTGCAGGTTGTTGCTACACTTTGTATATGCAGAAATTATTCTAACCGATTGCAATATTGGTCTCATCTTCTTGCTGCTCTTTATGGACATTGCACTCTCTCCTTCAAAATTGTTCTCCAATACTACCGTAGACATGGGGTTTGGTATTCATATAAATTTTTGGTATAATTTTTATTTTAGTATACATTTTGTACTTCTACATGTATTTTTGTTTTTGCATGGAGTTTTACTGTGGATAGTGGAACCTCTAGGATTATGATGTATTTATTTTGTTTTTAGATGGGGATCCACTTTCCCTCCCTGAATCTGTAATCTTTTTTATTTATTAATGCGTAAGGAGCCACAAGATGCTCTTATATATATATATATATAATCTATATATAATATCCCTCCAAAGCGAGCAACGGGATTCCGATTTCAGCGACCGACAACTTCCACAGGATCCCCCTCCCCCAAAATTAGTGAAGTTGGTCCCGCACTGGGTCCTAAAACTTTACTTTCCTTTCATCTCTTTTCAGATTTGGTTTGCTACTTTGCAAATTAAATTAAATTGCTGCATGTTTCTTCCTCTTTAATTTTTCTTATGTAATTAAAATTTCCCTACTTTCAAAATGATTTCACTAATCTTTTAAAATCCTCATAAATCAAAATTACATAAAGACTTGCCCAGTTTATAGAGCGACCTTTGTTAATTTTTAGTATTTGCACTAGAGTTACAACGTATTAGCAAAATAACTATCCCCAGAGCTTTTGTTTTGAAGCTAAGGAAATGGCGTTCCCTATGCTCAATTTCTCTTGCAACCTGCAGACAAGTCGCAATGCTATCAAGTTTGGAGCCAGATTCAATGAACTTGAAGTCGTGCTCAGAAAGGCTGCCTTTGTCATAATACAAGTTGCTGCTCCAAAAGTTGAGAAGTTTCTTGCTGAGTTCAACTAGAACTGTCCCCAGGATTTCCCTTCTTATAAGGAGGTAAAGACTATTGCCACAATGGCACCTGCGAAGTTTGTTTATCCCATTTCCACTAAGGGAAAAGAAGTCATGATTATTGAAGATACAATTCAAGGATTTGTTGTTCCTCTATTGGTATTTGAAATTTGATCAAGTTCGAGAACTGCGCCATTAACTCGATCATAAGAAGAAACCGCAGCCAAAAGATTTGAAAGGCTGCTAAAGCCTAGATTTCTGAAGAGGTGTCTGTTGATAAAATCACTCATCATGAGGAACTACGATTGCTGGAGAAATAACTCCTTCTACGAAGGAGGAAGTTCCATCCCCTAATGGACACCAATGGGTACAAAAGTATCCAGAATATTGCAGCTACTTTACCATAATCTCATGGACATGGTGGGGAGAGGAAGAAGCCTACTTCTATCCCCCGAGTCATTATAGTATTCCAGAAACTAGCTAACAAAGAGGGTTGTTCAGTCAGTGAATTTCTTAAACGAGTGGGAGGTGCAGTATCCCCTCACATGAAGAAAGAAATTATAAGAGATGTCAGATCGTCTAGACGATCTCAAAGATCAACTAAAACTTTGCCTGCACACATTCCCTTCAGGTTCTGCTTGGGAACCAGTGTTGACACTACCATCATCACCACCGATTCTATCATCGCTGCTCCAAAACCTCCAGGCCCTCAACCAGTTAAGTCACATCTGGCTCTGAGAATTCTACCAGTTACCAGTCATAAGGATGTTTCTAAAGTTCTGAAAGAAAATATGAAGAAGTTACTCCGTACTGTATCTGGTCTGCACCATGGGGAGCATGCCTCTCTCCAACATGTCGATGCCTCTATTGAGACACTCTGTCCCAAGACATCACTATCGAAGAAAAGGGTATGGGTACCAAAGGTTGCTATACCAATATGGTTCACTTAGCCCGTAGGGCAGGATCTTGGAATGAAGCAAGGGTCCGTAGTATCGAACATCGTTGTGCCTAGTGCTACCAAGTTGGATGAACAAGTGGAGGATGTTCAGCAGAGTCCCCTAGATCTCAAGATGATAAGAGAATTAATAATTGAAGAAAAGGTTGAGAAGCTCATGGTAGAGATTTTTGAGTTAACCCAAGAACATGGAGTTTTTGTTGATGATGACGATGAAGATTTTTGCTTTAACGACTATCTCGATGAAGACTTCATTGGATATTCATGTCATCGAAACTAGACCTGTTGCATCTGCACACGACGCCCGACCTCTTATTGAAGGCAAAGTCATAGATGATCTGCTTAGGACTATCCTACTAAGGGATAAGCAAATAAACCAAATGGAGAAAAAAATGGAAGAGATGGCCACTACCATGGATATTATGGTTACAGTTCATGGACAGTCTCAAACACAATAGTTTGCTTCTCCAGAAGTCAACCAACTAGAAATTGTACACATCACCGATGAAAGGAGGGAAGTTACCTCAATTAATAGAGATGATCAACAAAAGAAGGACTTTGTCTAAAGCGTCATACCAGAAAAGGAATTTAAACAAATGGTTAAACAAGTTCGGGAGATGTTGCCCCAATCTAAGGGTGGTGCATTGATTTTAAAGGGTAGATTCTACCCGAAGGAGTTCAATGCCGTACCCTACCCTAAGGATTTTGTGTCACCAAAATTTAAGATATTTGACAGGACTGAAAATCCCATACAGCATATAGCGCATTTTAGAGCTAGTTGTGGCAATACTAGAGATAATGAAGCCTTACTTTTCTGTCAATTTGTCAGCAGCTTATCAGGGATAACATTTGATTGGTATGCCGAGTTGCTTAATAGATCAGTGAGAACGTTCTCCGAATTAGAACAGTTGTTTGTAAAGAGATTTGCTGGAGCACAGCCAACTTTATTAATAATTGTTGACCTCACTTTTGGTTGAGATTTAGTTCTCCCTCTTTAGTAGCCTGAGATCTAGCCATAGGACTTTCTTGTTGACTATTCCTTGAAAATTAAAAAGGAACCCTCACCATTAGAAACTCTAAACTCCTTTTTCCTCAACTTGAAATTCCACATATTGGTCCTAAACTCTAGTACTTAGTAGGTGGGGTCAGTATGGGGGATCTCAAGGAGACTCCCTATAGGACTGCTTGACCTTAAGTTTGACTCTGGGTGTTGGTCTAGAGTCAGTTCACTCACTACACCCACTATCACCCACAATCACTCACAATCCCTAAATCCAAAATTGTTGACTTTGATCCCTTAATCTTTTGGGAGACTCGTGTAGATGGTCCCCTAGATCTGTTGGCCCTAGGCTAGGGTTTAACTAAAACCAGTACATAGAGGACCCTAATGAGGACTTTATTTGTCCATAGCTCATGGCATAGCTCATACATGGTATAGCTCATACATGGTAGTTGGCACCCCAATTCTACCAAAATGTCCAACTTGGCCTTCTGCCCCTAAATCTACCCAAATTACCTAAATGCCCTTAAAAACCCAAATTTGGCCAAAATCCTTAAATTCACCCAAGATACCCAAATTTGTTAAAAAAATCATTTCAAACCATTTCAAGGTACCTAAAGTGCTCAAATCCACCAAAAAATTCCAAAATTACCAAAATACCCCCAAATTTTCTACAAATACAAAAATACGCTTGGCACCCCAAACTTTACCAAAACCTCCAAAATCACTTCAAATATCCCCAAAACAAAATTATACCCTTCAATTGAACCCAAACTTCAATTGAACCCAATTTGGT
>NW_018165026.1:239762-246149 GCF_001263595.1 Phalaenopsis equestris | reverse complement strand
ATTTCCCCAAATTCACCTCAAGAAAACCCCCAAATTGCCTTTAAAGGCCCAATTTCCCCAAATTCACCTCAAGTGTCCATCAATTTGGTTCTAAACTCAAATTCATACAATTCTAAACTCAAATTCATATTTCATTTGATCAATCAAAACCAAATCCAAGCCTAATTGGCCCATGCTTTAAGTTCAATTTAGATATAAGTCAAACCCTTAATTTTAGCCCTTTGACTTAATCTCACTTAATTGAACCCCATATCCAACTAAATTTGCCCAATTTGAATCCCAAACTTTTCACACTCCTACACATCAAATTTAAACTTCAATTGACCTTGGAAAAGGCTCAATTTCACTTAATTTCAACCCACATTTTAAATCCCCAAATTTGCCCCAAATTGGCTATGTCTCCAAATTCCACCAATTTGAATGCCCTAATCCCAAATTGACACCCAAATTATATTGAAAAATCTTCATGATATTCCTATAGACCATTTTAAACCATCAATTTGGACTTAGTCCAAGCTTAGCCCAACCTAGACCCAAGTCTAGTCCAACATTCCCAAATTGATCAAAATCTCAAAATCCTTCAAATTGAGCTTCCAATTAAACTTAAAATTACTTCAATCCTTCCCCAAAAATCTTCATGACAATCATTTAAACAATGTTGAGCAATCAATTGGGCCCAAATTCATAGCTAGCCTAACCCAAACCCAACTTTTAGCCATTTTGACCCAAATTGGACCCATGTACCAAAATTGACTTAGTCATGCCTATGCCACCAAATTGATGACTCCACAGCCACCAAGTACACCCTATGGACCAGACTACACTCACCTAAACTAGCTAAGATGAGCTATGGACCAATGGTCCCTTGATTTAAGTTATTTCACCGAATATTTGGCCTAAACTCAAATATCTTCTTCATCATCACTTACCCTTTGGAGTAAACCTTCATTAGCAGCTCCCTGACCTCCCTGAGCAATGAAGTGACCAAACTCTAGCTAGCCACCACCTTAGCCTCTGGAAATAGCCACCCCATGGGAGCCCTAATTGGCCAAAAACCCAAAATTAAACCTCCCTGACTTGGCTCACTCCCGTTGGCCATTAGAGCCTTTCTTCCCTCTACCTTAGCAAGCTTTAGCACCCAACTCCAAGCCTTGAGCTCCACCAGGTATCCATGGATTTAAATGGAGCTCTCCATGACCAAAGAGAGGAGTGCTTGGAACTTTAAGGAAAGTATATCAAAATCTCACCAGAGCTTCTCTAAACCATCCCAAGTGCAATCCCTTTGCTTTGAGTTACTGATAGCCACCCCTTAGAGCCAATTTCTCCCCTGAAATTTGCCCTAAAATCAGAATAGATCTCTCAACTCAACCACAGTGCACTAAAATTCAATTATTTGTGCATACACCATCCCCATATTGAAAGATGGTGACTCCTCATAAAAGCCCCCTCTGAAATGGCCTCTAACATAGCTCTATACCAACACCTGAAATCCACCTTGATCGAATTCATACCTAAACAATTCACCAGAGGTTGATACTTCATACAAAGGTTCATTGAGTCAAATTGAAGCTACCACAACCATCTGATTAGGGCCTCCCCTCTCGGACAAAGGTATTGAACTCTAAGCTTAAAACAAGCTTGTTTTGACACTCCATACATACTTATTGTATTTCAAACCATATAAGCCATATAGATATGCTCTTCTTCAGTAGACAAAGGGTTAGGAATAAACCCCATGCAATTTAGTTGAGTCTAGATGAAGATCTTAAGGTTTTAGTGTGAACAGCTCATGGGTTAGGTCACTTGGGGACGATAACGGAGAGCTATCTGATCGCACGTGTATCCAATGAACTGAGGAGATCAAGCCGGACAAGCTCTTGTTGCATAAAGCATAGTCTGTGTGGCAGCTGAGGGGGATGGCGGCGTCAAATGGCAGAGCATCGTTTGTTCTTTCAGAGCCTTGCAGGATACAATCAGCGTCACGCTAGATAAGTAGAAAAATAGGGATTTTTGAATTATTTTAAATACCTAAACTTCAAAGATCCATATATTTCTCTAAAAAAATCATAAAAAAAATGAAAAATACCCTCTTGCTCAGTGAACACAGAAGAATAATGTGGACTAAAGATAAAACCCTCAGTGGTATTTTAATTCTCCATGACTATAGAAGGCTCAACATGACTTGAAAGTTTTAGGGTTCATTCCTCATGACAGATGCCATGTCTTATGATTTTTCCAAAGTCAGAGGACATCTCTATGATTCTAGCCTTATTTTTCAAGCTAGAGTGATCATTTTGGCTTATCTTATTTTAAAAAATCAAAATATTATTTAGAAAATTATGAGAATAATTTTGGAAGGTATCTTGTGGTCAGAGAAGTCTAGGAAAAATATCATGATGCTTTGGATTACCTTGTGAATTTATATATTTAATTAAATGCAAATATCTTGGATTAGTTTATGTAAATTAAATACATAAAAAAAATTAACAAAATCAATCCCATATTGTTCATAAAAATCATGTCTATTCACTGCAAAAATTTGAAATTTATTTGATTAAGTTCAAGTATTCAAAAGGATTTTCTAAAGATATTGTATTTTTGTACAAAAATAAGTATAAGAAATTAAATACATCTGAGAAATTTACGAAAAGTAGTTTTTTGAGTTCCTTGGATTAGGAGCACTAAGGGAAAAAAAGTTATTTTTGGTAAATTACCTGATTTTTGAACTTCATTTTGGATTAAAATAATTAAAAATAATTACAAATCCTAAAAATATCAAAATACTTCAAAATGTGCCTATTTGCTCCCTAATCAGTTGGGACCCATTAAAATATTTTTCTTAATTTTTCATAAATTAAAAATAATTTTTAAAGGCTTAAAAGTGAATTTTCCAAATTTTTCCATTAAAATGATTTAATAAATTAATTCAAAAGACCATGAAATTTTGCCTAAGTATTTCTCTGACCTAATAAAATCTTTAATCATTTTCTTATAAATAAAAACTTCATTTTGGAAAGTTAAACAGATCAACTTTTGAAAATCCTATTTTATGAATTTAAATAATTAAATTAAATTAAATTATGAGAGGTCGACATATTCTCCTCTAAACATTATAATTACCTCATGGATATGACACTCTAAATCTCAAAGTCATTTGAGTTGTGTTTAAAGAGTTATGAGGTGAAGTGCCCCAAGGACAAAGTGGCAATTTTAGACTTCGGTGCCTTAATAAAAAATTAGGATTAACTAGAAGAAAATGAGTAATTTTAATCTTAATAAACATGTTTAGATGATTGAAATACAATGGGATTAAAGGGTAGAAACCCACTCACCACCCTTGCACAACATCAACAAAATCATAATCCTCCTAACCTTCATGACTTGGAAGTCAATAAAGGTCAAATATATCTTAAGTGATTGGCTTAAGCTAGAAAAATGATAATTTATTTGCCTTAAGCCCAAAGTTGTGGATGATTTGACCATTTGATTAGAATACATATTACTTGAAATCAAAAATTTATAATTACAATTTCACTCATCATGATTGTTAAAGGCTTAGTAGTGACATAGGCTCAAAGTCTAAACTCAATTGATCAAATTTAGAAGGTAACAAAATTGGTGATTAACATCATTAAAAACTACAAGCCTGACCATAATTGTGGGCACCATAATCTTAAACAACCTAGACTTGCCTTAGAGCCACCCACTCACATAACTTTTAAATGAAACATCAATTGACTAATCAAGTATCCTATCCTTAAGATAACTAAACTGTCAACTTTCACCGAGCAGTGGGGTAGTCACACTCTAGCCTCAGAAGATTAATGGAACAATATGATAAGTCCAAAATGAACTCGGAACACTTCAAGAGATCTTCAAAATGGTCTAGGGTCATACCTTGAGTATTTTGCAATCTATTGGACATTCTGAAGGGCAAAATTGGACTTGCCATATTTTGTTCTAAAATTATCCACAGGATCATTGAAGAGGCAACAAAATCATAGCCTGGAGTTTGGTAGCTAAAACTTCATCTAGTCTTGTAATTTAACTTCCTTACAAAATTATATACATGACTTGCAAGTACTGAACTTTCAGGTGGAGGAACAAGAAGACTCGCCAGGTACGCTTTTATAGTTTACTGTACCATCTTTTCTTGTACTTTCCATACTGTATTTTTATGCTTATAAAACTTGCATGTTAAGCAACGATGTCACCATGCATGAAAACCAAAACTGCTAGGATAGCCATAAAACCTAAACCAAAAGTAAAATCAACCAAGATAAAATTCATCGCCACAACACTCAAAATATAAAACAACTCAAAATTTAATCACAAACATCACAAAATAACAATTGCAACTAAATTAAGACGTCTTTATCGGATGATCAAGAATCCCTGGGAGGAGGTAACCTACTGTTGTTAACGAGGCTTCCTACTGTCTAAATGAAAGTATGGAACTCATTAAGTAGAATTTAGTAAATTCATTTGGACTAAGTGAATCCAATAGAAAATAGTGGTACCGAAACGAGAGAATCGTAGGATCCTAACCAGTGTTGCTCTAATCAACTTTAATATGCCTCATAACATTTAAAAGAACCATAACCATAGGAACATCTGACTTGACATTATAACTCGACAAATCAAAAAACATAAATTTGTCATGATGAGGATCTTGGAGCTAGCACTGTGGGTAGCACGTCCATCTTCAAATAGCAATAGGATCTACAACAACACATCCTTTCTTAGATCTAAAAAACAAGCCATAGGATTTTTAGGTTCTTTGCTTATGCAACATAAATCCTCAACTTATCTTTAGGCCTTTGTACAGCTCTATTGTACAATATAACCCCTATATATATATATATATATATATTTTCTTAAATTGATATGATTTGATCCCTGATAACCATTGTGTATAAGCAGCCCAAAGTAGCTACGCGAAGATAGATCTGAAGCAGAAGTTTAATCCTCTTAATTATGATTCCGTTATCACAGCTTTATTTCCCTTAAGACAGTAGACCTCTTTTAAAATTTTCTATCACTACTCTCCCTGTCATGAAGATTCATGTTCTTTACCTCTACTATGACAAAGCCGGAGCTCCAAGTCCGCTTGATTCTTCCCCTTCTCCTTTCTCATCTCCTCACCAGGAAAGTAAACCGCATAGTTTGGCGAGGTGGACTCAACAGCTTGAGAATGAAGGAGGCGTTGTTCTCTCGAATAAGGGTGGTGAGTCTCCTCTGATCTTTTTGGGGCCGGAGGAGAGGAGAGGGTTGGCCGGAACTTTGCTCGATCTCTCGGGTGGATGTTCATGTGGCCACCCAGGGCTTGCGCTGTGGAGAAGCCTCTTTTGCAGAATGTGCACTCGTAGAACCGGCCGGCACTAGCGGTTGCTTGAAAAGAAGTTCTGGCTTCATCGACGGCCGGTTCAGGCGGTTCGGGTGCATTGAGGTGCTCCTTATGTTCTTCTTCTTCCCTTGCGAGGGAGGAGACGGATGTGCGCAGTTAGATGCTGAGCTGAGGGGGGGACTTTTGTGAGCGTGTGAGTGTGTGTGTGTAACATAAGAAAATGAAAGAGAGTCAGAATAATGAAGAGTAAATTGTATTAATTGTGTTGATCTTTCTCTACCTTTTGGCAAAAATTTTATGTTTTTTTTAGAGGGAGAGTAAAATATAGCGATGTTACATTTTTACTCCTGATTTAATGAGAGCTATACGAGATATTCTAGATATTTTATAGCTATAAGTTTATCACCCAATTGCTCTCTGGCTCGATCGAATGAGGTTGCTTGGATTCGGGTGGGAGGACCGATTCAGTTGGCTACGCTTTACATATCAGTTGATCTGGCTTGACTGTCGACCCTCAATCCTTGTTGAGGAGTTGTAGTTAGCAAAGCGATGCTAGACATCGAACAGAAGGTGAATTACAGTGATTTGAAAGATAGCTCGCTCCTCAATGTGGAGAAATTAAGAGATGTCTACAAGACACTGTTGTATTGTTAATTCATAATTCCTATTGAAGAGCATCATGGGCATCTGTGGGATGGTTATATTGAGGAACTGGATCATTTCTTGGGTCGAATCTTCCAGCCGGAAGGTATGTTGTCGCCTTCAATCAGTTTTTTTATATTGGTTGGCTTGAATACCTTCGTTTCATTTTTGATTGAATGACTCTGATTCGGTCGCCTTCATGACTCAGTTCGGTTTGGTCATGCTTGCTCTGGTTCGGACGGATTTATTTGATCGAATAAGTGGGCCTCCGGGTTTTCTATCAGTGAACTATTTTTTGTCGTGCTTTCTTTCTTCTAGACCTTTAGATTTCTTCATAATCAACAATATCAAATTTTTGATGCACATATGTATGTATGTATGTATATATATATATATAT